>NW_006203897.1:1637647-1659396 GCF_000334495.1 Tupaia belangeri chinensis
AGGCCCGGGGGTGGGGCGCACAGGCGGCGCTGCCACTGCGTAGGCCCGGGGGTGGGGCCCGATTTGCTTGTTCCTTAAATGTTTGGCAATGAAACTATTTGGATTAGGCTCCTGTTCGGTCATACTCTACCTATACATCTTCCCTAGGAGAGCAGTTGCTAAATAAGCAATGATCTGAGGCTATGTAGGTGAAGAAACCTCCTTCTGTAAGTGCAACCAGACCAGTTGGACTTCAGCTAATCAAATGAAACTGACTTTTAAGCCTCCACTGATCTGGGCACTATACAGTTTTCCGTTTACACTATTTTAAGCATTCTAAACTGAAATGCCAATATTTATGAAGAAGGACAATAGCTTTCCAGTAGCCAAATTATTTGTGCCTTATACCTGGAGAGGGTGTTTTACAAACCACTGACCCTGGGCCAAATTTAGCTTGTTGCTTATTTTGTAAATAAAGTTTTACTGGAGCACAGCTATGCCCATGTACTTATGTATGGTCTTTGGTTATGTTTGCAACAATGGCAGAGTTGAATAGTGTGACAGACTGTGTAACTAAAAAGTCTAAGATATTTATTTACTCTCTGGCCCTTTACAGAGGAAGTTTGCTGAACCCTGACCTAGAGTAGTGATTCTCTATTCTAGCCATATATTGTAATCACCTGGAAAATGTTTGAAAATTTATGTTATTACGCATGGCAACTTAAAAAATGGGAGACACTGGAACCAGCAGTTAGCGTAATGGCTATGTCGCTGGACTCCCACGTAGTCGACCGCGGTTCACGTCCCGGACCCGGTGGCTTAAAACTCACACTGGGCACGTGTGCGTGCGTGCCCAAGATCCCGAGAGGAGAATGGAGGAGAAGGGATTGCGGCGTGACCATCCCCCTTGGGGGGTGATTTCTCGCTTTCTGTCTCTATGTCTCTCTCTGTCTGTCTGGCGAGAGCACATGACCTATAGTGAAGAAAACCTCTCAAAAAAAAAAAAATAGGAGACACTGAAGGAATTATAAAACTACTATAAATCAATATTCAGTGTATGCGCTAGCATATTTTCAATTTGTTGACAAGACTGGCTTCCTGATGGTAGAATATTAGTGGTTACTTTTATAAGACATTAAATATATAGCTCTGAGTGACTTTTTACAAGTTAAAATAATGTTTTATAGTCATGCAGTTTAGTTCAAAGAGACTTTATTGAAGATATAATGAATAATCAAAGATTACCCTTGTCCTCAAGGCAATAATTGTCAAGTAGGAGCAATAAACAATTACAATGGAAAATACTAGAATGGAAGTATATACTAAAACCTAGAGGAGCCTTGGGAGAGTAGAGTGGGATTTCAAGAAGGCAGGCTACACAGAGAAAACACTGTTTTAACTGACACTTAAAAGTGGGAGAAAGGGCAAAGGAACAGTGTATAAAGAGACATGGAGGTATAAGAGAATGTATTGTTTCCAAAGACCAGGTAGGTCTCAGGATGAGTGGAAAGCAGTAAGAAATGAGATAGGAAGCGGTCATATCCTGACTAGCTAGTTTGTTTGACCGTTTTCATATGGGGCACAGAAGCGAAGGGATTCTAACTTGGAGAGTTAGAAATGCCCTTCTCAGTGCACTGGGGAGATGAATAAGAGCTGGGTAGGAAAGACCAGAGGTAGAATTTCCAGCTAGGGCTTAAGGAATGTTGATAGCCTATTGAAATAAGGAACAGGGACCAGCAGATGGCGTAATGGCTACGTCACTGAACTCCCATGCAGTTGACCGCAGTTTGAGTTCTGGACCGGGTGGCTTAAACTCACACTGGGCATGTGTGCATGCGTGCCCAAGATCCCAAGAGGAGAATGGAGGAGAAGGGGTTGCAACGTGGCCATCTCCCATGGGGTATAATTTTTCGCTTTCTGTCTCTCTCTGTCTCTCTCTGTTCTTTCTGGTGAGTGCACATGCCCTGTAACAAAAACCTCTCCGAAAATAAATAAATAAATAAATAAGGAACAAATACTGGGTCTTCAATATTAGTTTCATTATATTATGATTAGCTATTTGCTCAGTTTTAAAATTTATTTTAAACAATTAAATTTTTAATGTTATTTGTTCCCAGTCACACCTGTGTTATACATAGAAATGTTATTTTTGTCACTGATGAAACATACTAGGAAAAGTGAAAAGATATATTCTTTAAAGTGCTTTCCTTGTAAGGATTTTGTGTCTATCAACAGCATTAACTATCAAAAGCACCTTGATGGGCTCTATAAAACAAAGCATTACCCAAGTATAGGTAAAATTATACTGCAAGTATCTTACACATATATCATTTCTTTTTTGTTTGCAGTGAGTGATTCATCATAATTTTTCCCTGAGAGAGGTCAGAAACCCATTTAGCAGATGAGGAAACTGAGGTAAAGAGTTCTCATTGGTCTCTGTTTGAGAGACCAGTGTACATCAGAGAGATTACTGCTTTTGACCTCTTCGAGTTCCTTAATCTCTCCTACATCTTTAAGTTCTAGATGCCCTTTTATAAGTCTTAAAGTGAGAAGGGTTTGAGATTTGTCCCTTTGTGTATTAGAACTATATTGCATGATGTGTACAAAGTGCCCAAAGTGTGAAAAGCTGAAGCCAGGAGCAGTTTCTCTGAGTATTCAGTGTAGAAGAAAGGATATCTAACATTTACAACGAATGATATGCTGACTGTGGAGTTAATGTTCATTAGAAGTCACAGAGTATGACGTGCATTAATTTAAAAAAAAAAAATCACAATCATCTGTCTGAAGTGTCTTCACTGGATTCTTCCTGTATAAGAAGTCCATAGCTTCCCTCATTCCAGCTGGTACACTTGACAACACTACAAAAGCAAACAAGACATTTAAAAATCAAGATTAAGGCAATACATAATACGTAAGTAATCTGCATTCCATCTTTTCTTGGGCTATGTGACTTTTAATGAATCATGTAAATTACAAATAGAAGGAGTGTCCTGGCATTTTGAATCCAACTGACTCATGTGTAGCATTCTGAAAATAATAAAGACCTACATGAGTTTTTCTCTTCCAGACCCCTAAGGTATGCCATCTGTCTCATTGTGTACTCTGTGTTACCCACATAAATGAGTTACAACTAAAGCTGTTATGAGGTTCCTGTTTAAACATTATAACTGAAGCTAAGAAGCAAGGACATTTGGAAATTATTAAAAACAGCACATAATTTTGATTTTAAAAATATTGAGCAGTATAGGGTTTAAATGGTCTCTATTACCTTTTATCCATCTACTTATAACAATATTTATAAACACATGAATGATAAAAACTAATCATTCTATTCCTCATGTGTGTAATTCTTATTAAGTCATTTTATTTATTTTATTTTTGGTGATATGGCTGTACCATCATTTATTTAAAAATTCTATTATTGGACATTTTGGTCATTTAAAATTTTTTACTATAATGAGTTTCTTCATATTATCAATTTTTATCAACAGTTTTTGGTTATTTCCTCAGCATGAGTTTTTTTTGTTTGTTTGTTTGTTTTTTGAGAAGTTTTTGCTATAGGGCGTGTATGCTCACCAGAAAGACAGAGAGATAGGAAGCGAGAAATCACCCTCCAGGGGGAATGGCCATGCTGCAATCCCTTCTCCTCCATTCTCCTCTTGGGATCTTGGGCACGCATGCACACACGCCCTGCGTGAGTTTAAGCCACCGAGTCCGGGACTTGGAACTGCTGTCGGCTACTTGGGAGTTCAGTGACATAGCCATTACGCTAACTGCTGGTCCCTCCTTAGCATGAGTTTCCAAAAGGACTTATGAACAATCACTATGAACTTTTTAAAAAGCTTTAGATTCACGTTTGCAAATGGCTTTATGAAAAAGCTGAATAACACTACCACCAGCAACATTTAAGATCAATTGTCTCATCATGTGCTCACAAGCACAGCATGTATTTGTAACTTTGCTAATCCAATAGGAGAATAGTTTCTTTTTTTTTAAAGTTTATTTTATTCATGATAATAAAATAAATAAAATGGACAAACCTCAGTGGAGACCAGTTAATGAAGTTGGACCTCAAAACTCTGGCCCCAGAGAATGTGTCTAATGTATTTACTTAGGCTTTTTAGCAACCACGAGATAGTTGGGTCACATTTTTTGCTAATTTGAAGGCAAAGGGAGAAATAAATATTTCTTTTTAATTTACGTTCTGATCCATCACTTTATTATATATACTATTCATGAGTAAAATTGTGTACTTTGTATTTATTTTAATTTCTACATTTTAAAAGAAAGTCAATTATCTGGAAACAGAATTCTTAATATTTGTCCATTAAAATCTATATTAAAGTAAACCTTATTGCAGTGATCTCTTACCATAAGGGGATATTATGCCCTCAGATGATAAAACAGTTTGAATATGTACATCTCTATTCTTAGGTGCTAATTTCGTCAATTGTTTACATTTAAAGAAGATGTATTCTCTCAAAGATCTCTAACCCAGCCTTTCTTTTTTTTTTCGCTATAGGACGTGTGCGCTTGCTAGACAGACAGAGAGAGACATAGAGACAGAAAGCGAGAAATCACCCCCCAGGGGGGATGGTCACGCCGCAATCCCTTCTCCTCCATTCTCCTCTTGGGATCTTAGGCATGCATGCACACACGCCCGGCGTGAGTTTTAAGTCACCGGGTCCGGGACGTGAACTGCGGTCGACTATGTGGGAGTCCAGCAACATAGCCATTATGCTAACTGCTGGTTCCCAGCCTTTCTTTCCCCTAGTTCTAGGTAGCCTTCGGGTAGCCTGATCATCTTTTCCTTTCTAAGTTTCCAAAATTTTTGACAGATGTCTTTATGTTTAAAATCCTGAGAAAAGCATAGTCTGAGGCAAAACTTCAACAGATCTATGTCATTTCACTGCTAGGGTGAGGGAATTCACTTAACCCATCTGCCCTTTGACAAAAACAATTAACATAATTACATACCACAGACTGATTGCTGGAATTAGTAACAGCCCCGCGGACAGCAAAAAAGTGAAGCCAGGGTACCAAGCAACGGTGGCTGAATAAATTCCATTAAAAGTAGAAATTGCAGTGACTCCACCAAGTGTTTCTAAGAAGGCAACACAAGCAAAGAGGGTACCTGTTTGGGTAGAGGTGTGGAGGGAAAACAACAGGCTGAATTATGAAACAACAAACAAAAACTGATAAAGAAAAAGGTTATTCATTGAAAACAGCAAACACGGAGACACTGCTTGGTGAATAAAAGTTATCCTTTTAGAATCCCTGAGAAGTCAGTAACCCATTTTGCAGGTGGAGAAACCAAGGCAAAGAGTTGTCCTTGGGTGAGATGTGAGGGGAGGTGAAAACATGAAATGCGTGAGCTCCAACGTCCATATGGCAAATCTAAAATGGCAGTAGCAGTTGACTCATTTGAAAACTGCAGGGTCTCCCCTGCTGCAACCTTAGGCAAAGCCACACCTACCTCTGATGTTCAGGATATTACCTCCCTGACATCCACCCCAAACTAACCTATGGCACCATATGGGCTCCTAACAAGCAACACTTCCCCTTCCCCTTAAAGGCCTTTTGAAGGTAAAGATATCCTTTCCATTACTTCTCAATTTTGACAATAGTGACAGCTACAGACAAAGACAGAAGAGATTCTTTTGAAAATTATTTTTTAAAAATATAGATGGCATAGTGGTTATGTCGCTGGACTCCCACATAGTTGACTACAGTTTGAGTCTCAGACCCAGCGACTTAAAACTCATGCTGGGTACATGTGCGTGTGTGCCCAAGATCCCAAGAGGAGAACAGAGGAGAAGGGATTGCATGGCCATCCCCCAGGGGGTGGGTGGTTTATCGCTTTCTGTCTCTCTCAGTCTCTCCAGTGAGTGCACGCACCCTATAGCAAAAACCTCTCTAAAAAAAAAATTATATGTATACACACACACACACACACATATATATATATATATATATATATTTGTTTACTTATTTGCAAGAAGGCATGTGTGCTCTACAGAAAGAGACAGAGAGGGAGAAAGTACCCCTCAATGGGGTGTGCCTAGACTGCAATCCCTTCTCTATTTCTCCATCCTGTTGGGATATTGGGCATGCATGCATGCACGGGTGCTCTGAGAATTTATTAAGCTGCCAGGGCCAGGACTTGAACCATGAGGGGTCTGACTCCCCTAACTGCTAGTCCATGAGGCCAACCCAGAGATTCTTATAAATTCTGCAATTTGGATTTCATCCCTACCTCCAAGGTGATAAAAAATCCAGTCACCACTAGGTTCCTGCAAGTTTGACTCAAAGTTTACTACATTGTGCTCTGGTGAAGTTTTATGCCATAGTTTGATGTTAAGTGATTCTTTAAAACATATGTTTCTGTTTCATCTGCTAGTAACTGTCTGATCTGAAATGCTTTTCAAGATTAAGAAGATTGAGGACTCTACTTGATTGCACTTGCTGTATGCCAAGTCTGGTAAAGAGCAGGCCACTCAGCATTGTTCAAGAAGCATGACATGGGCCAGCCCATGGCACAGCATGGTCCACGATGGTCCACTATGGTTTGAGTCGCAGCTCTAGCAGCTTCATGCTGGGTGTGTGCGTGTGCCTGAGATCCTGACAGGATGGAGGATTGGTGTAAAAAGGATTGTGGCATGATTAAGCCCTGTTGGGGTGCTTTCTCTTTCTTTCATGTGTACATGTGTGTGTATGAGTGAGCATGTGTGTGCATGCACACCCTCTGACATTAAAAACAATGCATGAGTTTGACTACATGGTCATAATCAGGGAGAAATAATGGACAGAACAATTTTTTGTTTCCTCTGGAGCTCAAGACCACAGTGACTGAAGAGTTAAACCAAGAGATACTGGTCATCTTCATGTACTTTTCTTCCTCTCTGTCAAATTTTGCATTGCTAGATATACAATTCCATGACCATTTTCAGTCAGACCAATATGACTTTCTTAGTCTTAAGTTCCTATGTAGTTTCTGCTTTCTTCAGACTTCATTTCAAGCCACTCTACTTGTTTCCTACTTTACCAAGTTAAAAATTTTTTTTTTTTGGAGAGGTTTTTCACTATAGGGTGCGTGCACTCTGCACTCGCCAGTCAGACAGAGAGAGACATAGAGACAGAAAGCGAGAAATCACCCCCCAGGGGGGATGGTCACGCCGCAATCCCTTCTCCTCCATTCTCCTCTCGGGATCTTGGGCACACACACGCCCGTGCCCGGCGTGAGTTTTAAGCCACCGGGTCTGGGACTCGAACCATGGTCAACTATGTGGGAGTCCAGCGACATAGCCATTACGCTAACTGTTGGTTCCCCCAAGTTAACTTTTTCAAGATAAACTGCAATGCCCTTTTTTTTTTACAATGTAAATCACATAAATAATTGTTTTTGCTTAGATGGACAGAAAGGAAAGCCACGCTAGAGAATAACCTTTCACAACTAGAATTTACACATCTATATCTCATTTTCCCCATGGTTTTGATCTTTTAGTTTGTATTTAAGTTTATTCCTTTCATGAGTTAGAGACAGAGAGGACCACCAATAGAATATTGATGCCACGATCCATTCTCAGTTCAGTTATTCCCAGATAAAAGGCATGTATGTGCCTGGCATACTCAGAGAGGTCTCCACGTGTGAACTTTGAGCCTTCCCATATGAGAAGGCCTTGAAAAGCATTGTACTTTACCACTGTGCTACCATCCAGCTGCCTGGGCTGTGCGGTGACTTTTAATTATTTCCATCTCATTATACATATTCTCATGTATTGCTTCAAATCCTTCATTAAATGATAGCACATATATTCATAAAATATAAACTTGGTGTATGATAAACATTTAATAAATATTTGTCAAACAGATGAATAAAAGCTTAACTCTGAAGCTCACTTACCAATCATCAAGAAGCATATAGAATGCCCCTCTGATAATACATTAAGTTAGTTTAATTGAAAGGAAGGCCTCCTACTTGTCTAACTATATTTTTATTTTCTTTTATTCCTAATCCCTCGCTAAGGCCAGGAATGGTGCTTTGGAGGACAGACTGCACAGTGGTAGTTCTGTTACATAAGGGCTTTCATCCATTCTTAATGGGAAATAGAGCAGACAGTGCATCATCCGTTCCGAAACAACCATCCTGTTGTGAAGTGGCTTTCGCATGTTGCTGAACTTCTCTGAGCAGTTCAACATGTTTAATGGTTGCCAGACCAGCGGTAAGCAGATTAAATGATAAGTACAACTGAGTTTGGCTTTTGAACTATTTTTAAGTCTAGTAGGCCTCAAAAGCTCAGTCTGTTTTACTGTGTTCCAATTTATAATCCCAAGGAGTACATGGATGATGCCAAGGTCAGAGAGTCATGGTGACTTTGGCTGTGAGTTTGACAGCTGCGCAGAACACAGAGATCTCAAAATAATACCAATGTTCTCTTTTCCCACTTTTTAAAATATAACAGAGACAGAAACATCTGAAAACCCTGCAGTATTTCCCCCCCTCCTCTGATTATTTTAAAGTGCATAATGTTTTCACAAAAGTGACCATTTAAAAAAATAGTAAAGGATGGGAATATAAGAGTTCTTCAAAAATTCATAGAAATGCATATTATAAAAATTGTGCATGGATTTCAAAAACTTTTGCATCAAAATGACCTCAAACTTTAATTCCATTTTTCCATGAACTTTTTAAAGCCCCCTCAAACATGTAGTTATGGAAAAGTTGACACCATCTGAAGGATTTTTTAAATTTGCTGTTAAGAACAAAGTAATTATACTGTCTTAAGATAATGTAATCACAATCAACAAAGTTACCTTGATTCAGAATAAGAGATGTCAGGGCCAGCAGGTGGTGAGGCGGTTAAGGCACTAGACTGCCACATGGTCGATTGCTGTTAAAGTTCCAGACCTGGTGGCTTAAAAATCATGCCAGGCACATGTGTGTATATAAGCAAAATCCCAGGAGGAGATTGGAGGAGAAGGGATTGCGGTGTGGCCATCCCTCCTGGGGGTGATTTCTCACTTTCCCGCTCACTGTTTCTCTTTTTCTTTCTTCAGTGAGTACACGCACTCTATGGCAAAAACCTAACAAAGAAAAGGAGATGCTAAAATGTAAACTAAACATTTAAAAATATTACTCTATTTAACATTATGACTTTTTTTTTTTTTTGAGAGGTTTTTCACTATAGGGCGTGTGCGCTCGCCAGACAGACAGAGAGAGACAGAGAGACAGAAAGCAAGAAATCACCCCCCGAGGGGATGGCCACACCGCAATCCCTTCTCCTCCATTCTCCTCTTGGGATCTTGGGCACGCACGCACACGCGCCCGGCGTGGGTTTTAAGCCAACGGGTCCGGGACGCGAACCGCGGTCGACTACGTGGGAGTCCAGCGACATAGCCATTACGCTAACTGCTGGTTCCCCATTATGACTTTTTAAAAGCCTTTATGAATTAAACCAAATATAAACAAAAATTAACTATATATGTTGATAATTTATTTTAGCTCTAAGTTAAAGCAAATAATGTTTGCCTTTTTCTAACAGCTTTATTGGATATAATTCACATTCTATAAAACTCACCCTTTTTAAAATGAACTAATTAATTAATTTATTGATAAGGTCTTGCTATTGTGGTTCTCCTGCCTCTGCCACTGGAGCTGCTGGGATTATAGGCCTGTGCCACCACACTTGGCCTTTAAACTCATACTCTTAAAGTGGATTCAGTAGTTCTAACTATGTTCACAGAGCTGTGTAACCATCACTACGACCTAACTTTAGGACATTTTCATCACTTTGAAAAGAAACTCTAGGGATCAGTAGATGCCATAGTGGTTACATCACTGGACTCCCATGTAAACAACAACAGTTTGAGTCCCTGACCTGGTGGCTTAAACCTTATGCTGGGCACATGTTTGTGCATGGCCCAAATCCCGAGAGGAGAATGGAGGAGAAGAAACTGTGGCATGGCCATCCCTCCTGGGGGATGATTTCTTGCTTTCTGTCTCTTTGTATTTCTGGCCAGCACACACACCCTATAGAAAAAAATCTCTCTCTAAAAAAAAAAAAGAAAAGAAAAAAAGAAACTCTATCCCCATTAGCAGTCAATTAGCAGTCACACTCTCTCTAGTCACTAGCAAGTGCTCATCTAATTTCTGTCAACAGAGTTGCCTATACTGGACCTTTCATATAAATGGGATCATATTTATGTGATAATACATGGTCTGTTATGACTAGCTTCTGTCATTTAGCATAAAAGTTTTATGGTTCATCCACCTTGTAGCATATATCAGAATGTCATTTTATTAACAGATAATAATCCATTGGATAGATACACCACATTTTGTTTATCCATTCATCAGTTCATGCACATTTTCATTGTTTCTACTTTTTGGCTATTATGAATATTGCTACTATGAATACCTATGTACAAAATTTAGTGTGGATTTAGGTTTTTATTTATGTTGGATATGTCTGTATGGGTGGAAATACTCAGTCCTAGAATAATACTGATTTTTGGGGAAATTGCCGCACTATTTTGCAAAGTGGCTACACCATTTTACATTCTTACCAGCAGTATCTGAGGGTTCCTATTTTCCCACATCCTCACCAACTCTTATGGTCAAATTTATTTTGGCCATTCTAATGGGTCTGATTGTGGTTTTTACTTTTCTTTCCCCGATAGCTAATGACATTGAGCACTTTTTTCATGTGTTTTTGGCCATTTGTATATTTTCTTTGGAGAAATGTCTACCCAAACCCCTTGCCTATTTTAAATGTGTTTGCTTGTTGTTATTGTTACTGAGTTTTAAGAGTTACATATGCTGGAGACAAGTCCCTATTAGACCAGACAAATGATTTGCTAGTACTCTCTCCCGTCCTGTGTGTTCTTTGTACTTTCTTGATAGTGTCCTTGAAGTACGAGCACTTTTCAAAGGACAAACTTTGGATGACGGTTTTGGATTAAGTCTAATTTATCTATTTTTTTTCTTTTGGTGTCATAACTAAGAAACTATTGCATAAGCAAAGGAAGAGGTGAGTTTTTTACATAACAATTACATGTTTTTTATGTTCCTAAGTGGATTTCATAATTACATCATCTACAAATAACTGTGTGAATATACAGCTACATCTGTTAAGTGGAAAAGAATCGAGAAATGTATATACTTAATTTATTGAATTATGCAGTTTTCTCCAGGATTTACTAAACTGGCATAAGCATAATAGCACTATTCTGAATTATTCATAGTAAAGCAAGAACATTTGCATCAGGCCAAGATACGAAACAACAACAAAAAGCTCCGAAGCCTGATAACATTTACTAAAAGGAAGGAGTACAACCTCATGTGCTTAATATCTAACTAGTTCTAGTTATAGCTAGAAGTTTTACTTTTGTTTTCCTTCTGTACTGGTTGTTCTCAGCCTCCCCTTAAACACTTAGATCTTCTATATCCTGTTCTGAGTTTGAAAGGCTGACCTCACAGATTACATGACTTCTAACTTATTGTTGCTTTTGGTCAAAGTTTTAAAGGAGAAGAGAATGGTTATAGAATTTCTTCTTTTCTCCCTCTCTGCCTCTCTTTGACTGTCTACATACTACTTACTCATCTGTAATGCTCCTCATCGAAGTCTCTTGATGTGAACCTCTTGAGAGGCACTCTGTGTCCTGCAAGCACTGTGATTTGGACCCAGAATATAATTAGAGGCCTATATGTTATATTCTCAATACTCAAAATTTATAAACCCAGGTAGCCAGAATAGTCTAGAAAGGGAGGAGCTCTTGTGGGCTCCCAGTGAGTGTATTATCTGCTGGTCCTGAAGTCTCCCCTGCTCTTGGAGTGGGCATGGTCAAAGATAGACCAGAGTAAGCCCTCCAAAATATGAGGCTTTCTGGACCAGCAGGTGGCATGGTGGTTAAGGTTCTGGACAGTCCCACATGGCCGACCATGGTTTGAGTCCTGGACCTGGTGGCTTGCTTTCTTACTTCATCTCTCTCTCTCATCAAATTAAAATAAACGAATAAATAAATAAAATGAAATAAGTAATTATTTTAAAGAAAGTATGAAGCTTATAGCAGGGGCTCCCTTGCCTGAGTGTAAGGCTCTCCCCAACAGAGCCTACCATTTAATTCAAAAGGAGATCCTAGTAGAAAAAAGGTTATGAAAATATTCTGAACCATTAATCATTGATTGTACATGGATTTGAGTTGGTACAGACAGCAGACTCATTATATTCCTTAGCAAGTTAGGCTTACCTTGTTCAGTAGAAGGAACCACTTTTGACAACATGGACCGCAGAACAGACAGTGGCACAATAACGAAAAGGAACGGCACCCTGACTGTGAGAGGAATGATTGGAAATCACAGGCTAAGTCAGAAAACTAATGGTCATTTGTAGCATGAAACACACACCCTCCATCTGACTATTCCATTTTCTACAACCACCATAACTTACTGTATCTGAAAAACAGATTAATAAAAAATTCTTTCTAATTAAGTAAAATAGAGTATGGATAGATCAGTTTAAAGTCACTTTATTCTAAAATCCTTATTTAACTGTTAAGAACAAGAATTCACGTCAGTTTTAGGTGAAGGTATATATAATCAACATTGAGGCTAATCTGCTTATTTTCCTAATTATTTATTATAGTCATCTCTTATGTAGCAAGTAATAACTGCTAATTAGTTTTTGTTTTGTTTTATTTTGTTGTTGTTACCATTTTAGCCTTTTGCTTTTCAGACTTGGAATTCTTACTGTTGGCATTACTATACTATATAGATTCATTTATTAATAAATTATTATTAATCATATTGCTTATTAATTTTGGGGATGAATAACTTCATGAATGCCAACAACCTCTTAAAGATCTTAAATTATGATCTTTAATAGTCAATAGAATTTTTAGTTATATCATAAAATAGTAATATATTACATTTTCAGATTATTTTATTTAAAAAAGTTATTTTTTAGTATTTTGCTATAGGGTGCATGTACTCACCAGAAAGAGAAAGAGAGAGATCAAGAGAGGGAGAGTGAGACATTACCCCCAGGGGTGATGACCATGCTACAATCCCATCTCCTTCTTTCTCCTCCTGGGATTTTGGGCATGCACACACATGCACCTGGCATGATTTTCAAGCCGCTGGATCCAGGACTCAAACTGCAGTTGGCCTTGAGGGGATCCAGGGCCTTAACCTCCATGCCACCTGCTGGCCCTTCCTCATCTACTGAACCTTTCTCAAGGTCTCACTTTACAGTCCCCTAGCTTTTTCCAGTGCAGTGTCTTCCACTCAAACCATACATAAACAGTTCTGAGGTAGGTAGTTAATAACTGTAGTCCAATTTTGCTTTCAGCTTATTGGCTCCTGGCAGACTAGCTTTTTACTTTTAATTGAACAAGAATGAATGTTTCTACTGAGTTCATTATGTAAATATCAAATGCACAGTTAGTACTAAGGCTCCATTTGTAACTCACCTAAAAGCATGGCCAGTGTTGTCTTGGCAAAAGCAGTCAAAGCCATTCCTACCATGGTGGTAAAAATTCCAATGAAGGCTATATGAATATCTTCTATACAGTGGGAAAAAATCCATATTCCTAGGAAACTACTCAAAAAAGAGACACTACCCAAAGCTGATCCATAACCTATAAAAACTTCATTCCAGCAGAGTGGTGAATCTAATTCATAAAGGATAAAAATTGGAGCAATACCAATTATCACAAAAAAATAAGTGATCATTGTAAAAAGTAACAAACAGAGTAAAGACCGCTGCTTGCTAGAAGCATTTTTAAAAAGCATGTAAGTTCGCTGAAATAAGCTTTTAAAGCTTTCACTATATGACATAGTAACGCTCTGAGATAAAGGCTCTTTTACTGGATCACCGAGAAAAAATAAAATATAAATCAGGTTAACAGTAAGGGCCATAGCAATAATTAAAAATGACCAGACAAAACCTAGTTCTCTAATAAAGTAGCCAGATGACAGTCCTGTTAGTCCAGTAACAAGTCCAAGTATAAAGTCAATTATAGCTATTCGAATTATTTTTTGTCTGTGCTCTTTACACTGATCAACTATATAGGCAAAGCAAGCTCCCCAAAATGTGGTATAATTGCCACAGAGTGCACCAATAAAGCTGGATGCGATTAAAAGCTGGAATGGCAAAGCGAAATAGGAAAGCAAACAGAGCCAAATGCTGGTTGCAAGAGCACCAGCAGAAGACAAAATCATAGGGAGTTTTCGTCCGTGGTGATCACTAATAGACAAGAGTATGAATGTAGACACTAGGCCAGGAATTAATCCACTCATGTCCATCTGCAGACTAAAAAGAGATGCTTTTTTCTGAACTTCCTGCAAAGAAATGAAAAGACAATGTGTTTACAGAGACATATACAAGGTGTATAATTGTGTCATGGTGCATTCTTTGCCTGACTTTACCAGAAGGGTAAGGACGGGGACTCTCAGGTGCATGTTCAGGTCTGATACAGTTTAAATTGTTATTGGTTCATAAAGATAAGTATCAAAAGGTGACATCCATGCTCAGTCAGGATAGTCAAGTGCCACAGTAGGGTCTTGGTCTCATAAAAAGAAAAATGTGTGCATTTTTTTCTTTTTTGATTGAACAGTTTATTACCATTTATAAGTATCATCATTTAAACATTAGTTGATTAAACCATGTGGAAGTAAGTATGTCAAATGTCTGAAAAACCAAACATACTTTAAACGTGTTAAGTAAACAGATGATCTGAAATTCCGGATTGTTCAGTCACTTCATTATTATGCCATGGCAACGAAATAATCCTTAACTTTGGTTGGAGTAAGGTGCCTAAGGCCAGCTTCATTGCAGATTCTGACTTCTATATTATCCTCTGTCATTTACCCTTCAAAGCTTTCCTTTAGAGTTAAGATGGCTGTATGGACGGCATCTTCACGCTCCACGTCATCATTACATCTTTTCTCAAGGCAAGTTTTCCTGTTCACATAGTTCTTCCCCATTGCTGTGGCTTTTCCAGACAGAGTAAGTACTAACTACATCTGACTGAAATAAATATAGTCATCCCTCATTGCAACCGCAAATAAGAAACTCCAGGGGCCGACAGGTGGTGTGGTGGTTGAGGCACTGGACTCCCACATGGCAGACCGCAGTTCCAGTCCTGGACCTGGCAGTTTGCTTTCTCACTTTCTCTCTCTCTCTGTGGTCAAATTTTAAAAAATAATAAGAAGTAAAATTAAATAAATAATGTTTTTAAAAAGAAAAGAAACTCCAATGGATGAACACCACCTGATGGGGTATATTTGCATCACGGAAGCTATTCTCTGTATCATCTGATCCGTGGGAATAAGCTCTTGGTAAACAAGATGTTGGATTGTTTAAAAAGTCATGATGTGTTTTCTATGCAAAAATGCATTGTGACTTTTCTGACAACCCAGTAGTGTTACTGAGCTAGTCTTTGAACTCTGTGCACAAGTACTCTGTACTCTGGGCTCATGCCACTACACGCCAAACCGATGTGCTTGATGATTAGTTCCATTTTGTGTACACTTCGCTTATCATACAGAATGGGTTCCTGTTTCTTCTCAGTTTGTTAATACTACACCATTTGTAGATTTAATTCTCACTGAAGGGGCTCTTCCATCTGTAGCAGCCAACACATATTCAATCTGGACAAGTTTATCAGAAGGGCTGAATGCAAAAACTGTAACCATGCTGTAACATTTTCAACCAGAGAGCTAAAGACAAATGTGTATCTTATACAGAGGACCTGTAGACCCTGGCTCTGCTACCAGCTGTAGTACGGTTTTTCCTTTTACGAATGTCTGCACTGAGAGATTGTGACCACTGTTCTAAAGCAAAAGCAGTATCCTTTCCTGTGATTTGTCTTCCTGTCTGTTCCAAAGGAGAAAAAAATTAGCACATGTAAACACCATGCTTGACAGACCCGTATATTAGAAGAGCTCAATTGCCCTTTTTCCTTGTGTCTTCGCAAATAGATTAGTGATAAATTTCTATTTATTAAGTTAAAAAAATACAATAAAACCCAAAGAGTAGCACTGTATTGATTAAACATGGTGGCATGAGAAAAACTCTGGAGGGGTTGAATGGTAGTAAAGTGGTAAAATGCGACACTCTGTAGGGCCCGCAGGTGGCATGGTGGTTAAGGCACTGGACTCCCACATGACAGACCGCAGTTTGAGTGCTAGACCTGGTGGCTTACTTTCTCACTTTCTCTCTCTAGCATGTGCCATATAGCAAATTTAAAAAATAAAAAGATAATAACAGACCAAATTAAATAAAATAATTATTTTTATAAAGGAAAAATAACGTGAAACTCTGTGAGGCCTACATGGGAGGGTTGTTGGTTCACATCTAGAAATCTCCCTGAATACACTGGGTACACATGTGCCCATGATTAGGGACTGACTGGAGCTGAGGGTGGGTAGTGGCATCAGGGTGCTGTATCTCTGTCTCTCTCTCTCTCTCACTCACTGAAGAAATTTAAAAAAAAAAAGATAAACTCAGGGTCAGAGGGTGGCATAGTGGTAATACAACTGGATCACATAGAAGGGTGCCAAGTTTGCATCCTGGGGCCTCCCTGTACATGCTGGGCATGTGAGTGTGTGCCTATAACCTGGAGCCCGTAAGACGAGGGTGGATCGTGGTGTGATGACCCTGTTGGGGGTGCCTGCCTTTCTCTATCTCTCTTTCATGAAAGAAAGGAAAAAAAGATAAATTTAATGCCCAAGGACCAAAACAATGATGACAGATAAATAGGTACACACAGAGACTGGAAGATGTGACAATTGTCACACTAGTTATCAGACAGAAAGCATTTGCTGTTTATCACTTCTCTGTATTTTCCAAATTTAACACAGAGTATTTGTCATTTTTATAAAGGGAAATAGAAAGCTTACTTAAAAATATTTTTTCATGTGCTGTCTAAAAGGCATCCTAAACAATCAACGAATTGCAAAAATACCAAATACTGCCTACTTCACTACAACTTAATCTACAGGCAGGCAGAAACTCTGCTTCTTTACCACCATATCCCCAGCTCGGAGAACATGGTTTGGAACAGGATAGGTACTCAGCAGATATCGATCAAATTAATGAATAATCCAGGACCTCTTTAACTTGCTAGCTGTGTATGATCCTGACCAAATCATTTATTTCTATGGTGTCTTCATCTGACAAGAAGGGGGTCACAACACTCTCTACTTCACAAGCTGCTGTAAAAGTCCAATTTAAAATAAACGTTAGGTGCTTGGCACAAGGCCCCAGCTCATACTCAGTGTCTAATTAGCTCTTTCACTTTTACTAAGTTAGACTTCCCAAGCATATCTTTGTATGTCCTACAACTAGAGTAGCCCTCAAGAAAATATTTATTGAATAAAATGATCTTAACTTCTCAATAAAATGTTCTAGTTTTGCTCCTCCCTCCATTTCTACTCCTTCACCTAATTTCCCTTTTCTATCATCATTCCTAACCCAATTTTGTACACAAACTATCTCCTCATCTGTAATCTATGTTTTAAAATACAGATTTCAACAAGGACAACTCAAAGCATATTTCCTTTATAAATTAAGGTTAAGCAGCAGATTATAATTACATGTTACAGTTATAATTACAAGGGTACAGGGAGGAATCAGAATCTAAAAAATGCTGTTTCCTATCTGATATTGAACAGAAGGACCATGTACTGAGGCAGGGGTAAGTTAAAGCAGGGCAATATCAATTTTAAAGAAGTCACAATTTCGTGGGCTAAAATGTATACATTAATTCCAATTCAGTAGAAAACAGTCTGTCATTTCTCTAAGTAAGAACCCACAGGTAAAAAGGGATTGTGTTAGTTGTGAAAAGTTTTATATTTGGTTGTCAGAAAAGTCATGATGTATTTTTTTCTATGCAAAAATGCAAATGGTTTTTCTGACAACCCAATAAATACATTTGCAAGCAAGAACACTTGCTGGCTCTGTCGAATTGCCCCTAAGGTACCCCTCTCCAGTAGTCAAGTCCAAAGTTGCCTGGTGAGAACAGACTCTGGTCACCAATTTAATACTTGGGACAAAGGAACATTTTCGCTTCCCCAGAGGCTACCCCATTGCCTTCAGTACTTCCTTCTGTCCTGTTTTTCGGATCCAATCTTTGCTGAGCTGCTCAGAGAACATCCTCTTCCCTCTAAGGCCAAGAGCATGCATTTCCTGTTCCCAGAGCTTCTGTCTCTAACACCTGGGTGGGCTCCAGCCACTTGCTCTCCAAAAAAAAGTCTAGGGATTTGTGGACAGTTCTCGTAACCCTAAAAAGAAGAGATCTTAACAGCAAAAGGCAAGTTCCAGCTGTGGGTGGCAGGGTGGGGGTGGATGGTATCTAGTTCCCCACTCAGAAAAAGCACCCAGAGTTCTAACTAAGGACACCGACTTTTTTAAAAAAGCATTTTCAATTTTTAAAGTTTTATTTATTTGATAAGGGGGAGGGCACTCCCAATAGGGCTGGTGCTACAATACATCCTCAGTCTCAGCCAGCCCTGGATCCTGGGCTCATAATTGATGTGTTCAGGGAGGTCAGCAGATGTGAACCTGGGATCTTCCCATGTCGGTCAGCCTCAGAGAGCATTGCATCTTACCACTTAAGAACATCACCTTTAAGGGAAGGGATCTAGAGTAATGTGTTCTATTGAATGGTCATCTAATTAAAAAAAAAAAAAACATGGAAAAATAATCAATGTGATAAATTTGCAAAATTACTTGAAATGAGAGACCAGCAGATGGCATAGTGGCTAAGGCACTGAACTTGCACATGGCTGACCGAGGTTCAAGTCCCAGACCTGGCAGCTTGAACTCACACAAAGTGCAGGGTGGGGGGTAGTTCTCACTTTCTTTCTCTCTTTCTCTCTCATCTCTCTGGTGAGTATATATCTCTCAAAAAAAAAAAAAAAAAAAGAAAAAGAAATCTTGGAAATGGGACCACTGCCCTGGACAGTGGTGGTGGGGAGGTGCATCTTAGTGGCCTGGACAGCATGGAGGGGAGTCAACACTCATCACCTGTGCAACCACAGAGGCCACCAGGGTGGTCGAACCAAGGCTTGTTTCCCCTCACTTCACGAGGCCAAGAACAGTGGCTTTTTCAGATATTGAGGTCCTTTCCTCCCAGGCCACCCCATGGGAACAAGGGGTCCAGAGAGGGAAAGCACAGAAGCAAATACTGAACTTGATGAGCCTGGGGAACCTTCGCACTCCTGACATATAAGGAGACACTCTTGAGAGGAGACAAAACCACTGAGGGAGAACACTGGCCCTTCCTTTTTTATGATCCTAATCTACGCCAGAACCTTGGTATCTGCATGACTGCTCAGAAATAATTAGTTCCAAGAAAACTTCTCCCATGCCAATGAGGAAATGAGTAAGGCCAGAGGCTGCGCCAAACAGCTGCCCTCACCACAGCAGGGCTCCACCTGACACCTGGAACTCCTTGGGAAACAGCAGAGCATGTCCCCTTGGGTCCTCTTTGCCTATTCCTGCCTCACCTCCTAGGCTCAGAGAACCTCTGAGCCAGCAGAAGATGACTCAAGTTTTCTACATGCCTCTATATTGATCGGGAAGGCAGCACCACTCTTTATATCACAAAATACCCCTAAGGGGTAGAGTTCAAAGTTTATAAGAATGGTTTGTTTTTAAGACATGGTCAGGAAAAGCATTTCCAAACCTGAATGTTCTCGCCCTTGCATTTGGACATTGGTAGACCTTCATCTAAAACTGCCCAGGGACCCAGGAAAATGGCAAAGTACCTTCTATTTTAAAGAAATGAGAAAGTGGGGAGAGGGAGCTGGCTAGGCTTCATAACATCTGGCTAAAACATCTCCTGTGTCTGAGAGCAAAGGTGAGTCCTCTCCTCTCCTGGATGTCTTCATAGCCTCTACTCAGCATGTGGGAGTCAAGCTCACTTGATACCACCACCAAATGACAAATGACAAGCGCCGCCCTTGCCCAGGCCCACTCCATGACAGACATTGGCCCTCAGTCTTCAGAGATGACCACTTTTTGAAGTACCTGAAAACTGGGACATGCAGATGCAGTAGAAGGGGACTGGAAGGAGAGAGCAGGGGAAAGGAAGAAGCGTCATATCTACCACCCTCTCCACAAGGCAGTTCATTCAGGCCTTGGCCCAGTTTTCAGACTGGGAGTGGTGCGTGCATATGTGTGTGTGTGGGCGTGTGGGGCACAGACAAAGTAGACAGCAGCAGAGGGGATGAGACAGTGCTGAAATCTTCTAAGAGAAAGGAGAGGAGCTAGTGCCTCCACAGAAGGGGGTCCTGGGAAGAGGAAGTAGAATAGAGTGGTCAGGAGACTTCGCACACAATGAGAACTGGGTAAAGGCCACTCAGCTTGGGACTGAGGAATTGGATGGTTACCCTCCAGAGGCCGGTGTATGATGGGCAGTGTCCTCTTCTATTTAAAATCCTGGTACACATTCTCTTTTCATTACATCGTAGGGACATTTTAATTTCTTACCTCTTGGGATATAAAAAGTGGGCTGCTTTTGTTTTTTTCACATTGAGAAATATTGCTATCAAATGCAAAACTGTAGTTGCTAGTTTCTTCCCAGATTCTCCTATAAACATATTGTGTTGTCAGTGGAGTGGTCAATGTCATAGCAAATGCACTAAGAAAAATGGCAGGTTCTACAAAAACAATCTTCATATTGCTCGGGTGGGTAGCTGAATTCTATTAAGAAAACAAAAAAGAAAGAGGGAAAAAAGGAGATAATCAGTTGCACTCTTATCCCAGAGATTTTCAAAGACAGGCAAGTTGGGAGTAATTTTTGTGGGGTAAATGTAAATAAGCCACTACAGAACAGAAACACAGCCAGCAGAATAGGAAACTGCAGTACTCGGTAGTCTTGGCTGTCATGCTTAGTTTTTTTTGTTTTTGTTTTTTTTTTTTTTCTTGGCGAGGTTTTTGCTATAGAGCACGTCGCCAGAAAGACAGAGAGACAGAACGCGAGAAATCACCCCCCAGGGGGGATGGCCACGCCGCGATCCCTTCTCCATTCACCTCTCAGGATCTTGGGCATGCACACACACCGCCTAGCGTGAGTTTAAGCCACCAGGTCCGGGATTCAAACTGCTGTCGCCTACATGGGAGTCCAGCGACACAGCCATTACCCCAACTGCTGGTCCCCATACTTAGTATTTTTTTAAGGGTAGGACCTTTTAGGATTCAAGCCGCTTTTTAAATGACTCTTAGAAAGAATGTTAGTAAGTTGTCCTGGTGTGGGTTAGCGAGCCAACACAGCACTGTTCCCACACTACACTATCAGCTGGTTTTCGGGAGGTAAACAATGAGGTTCCTTTTGGGACACGACAATTGCGAAACTTGTTATTTTCTGCGTTGGGACAGGAGCGATCCTTTTAAAAAGCAGCTGCCGGTCGGAAGGAGATTTTTTTTAAACTCACCCCACGATTACTGTCTTCCTGCTAGGCTAGGCGCAGGTCCGACTATTTTAGGAGCTGTCGCCTGGGTGCTCCCACGGCGCCTCAAGGGCAGCTCCCGGAGCCGAGGACGCGCCGGGGCACTGACCGCCGCGTGGGACCGGCCTGAGCTACGCGGCCCGCGCAGTGGGTCTAGGCTGGGGTGGGGAGGGGAATTTCCCGTCGTATTCGACCAAATACGACTGTCAGGGAAACTGAACCCTATTTTAAAGCAAACCGAGGTCAGCGCACTTCCGCGTCCATAGTGACAGCTGCAACGTTCTCAGCGCAGCCCTCGGCTCGTCCGCAGCCT
>NW_006203897.1:1659464-1669459 GCF_000334495.1 Tupaia belangeri chinensis
CGGCGCGGTAGCAGGTGGGTCGGTGGGCCTGTCGGCCAGTCAGCTCTCGGCTGCAGCCTGCTCGGCAAAGCGGCGGGCGGAGGGGGCCGTCCGCGCGGTCATTGCCCTTCCCGGCTCTCCTGCGATTGGGCCCCGCAGCCGGCGCCCACGCGCGGATTGGTCCGCTAGGGTGTCACGCTCGTGCGCCCGCCTCCGGAGGGCTCCGGGCGGATCCCCACACCCCGCAGGTGCAAAGCTGCGGCCGGGAGCTGGGCCTCGCCGCTGGCTTGACGGTTGGCCTGCTGCACCCGGGAAAAAATGGGTTACCTGTCTTAGCTATGAGAAGTAAAATGTTCACTTTAGATGCTTGGCTCCTGTAAAATCAAGGGCGAAGGCATGCCCCAAATCTTAATATCTTAAAACTGCTGTATCTCTCAAGCTATTGTACATGTCCATTTTGGGTCACTGGGGAGCATCCTTCTGTCATTTTCACTCAGGGACAGATTGCTCTTGTTATTATCTGAATATAACTGAAGGCAGAGAAAAGGAAAAAAGAATCTGACGCCAAGGTTTCCTCCTAGAAATGGTACAGATCACTTTTTCATTTGGCCAAAATAAGTCACAGGTCTGTGTGGAGAAGTGCGGTCCTATCATGTGCTCAGAAGGAGGATGAAGTATGGATAAATAGCTCTGACTTCCATGTCCACAGGCCACAATTTCTTATGAGAATCAATGGAACAGAAAAGATGTTTAGAAGATGCTGGTTTTGCTCTCTTTCTTTCTTTCTCTCTTCTTGTTTTTGCTATAGGGCATGCATACTTCAGAGAGAGAGGGAAAGTAAGAAATTCCCTGCCCCCCCCTCAGATGGCTAGCTGCAATCTTTTCTCTTCCATTCTTCTCCTCTCAGGATTTTGGGCACACAGGCAAACGCTCCAGCTTGATTTTCAAGCTGCTAGTTTGGGAATTAAACTGTGGTGTTGGCTATGCTGGTCCTGAAGATGTTATTTCTGGTCCCAGAAAAAATTAGTATACAATGTCCATGCTTTGCTGACCTTACTCTTCAACATGAAAAAGTCCTTCTGTTTGTTTTTTAAACTGTGTGTTAACCAGAGAGAGAAAGTGACAGAGAGGGAAAAAGCACTTCCTAGTGGTGTGCGGTCACACCGCAATCAGCTTTCTTCCATTTTCTTCCCTTGACGATGTGCCAGGCATGTTTTTCAAGCTTCGGGGGCCTGATGGGAACCACGATTGGCCAGGTGGAATCTAGCTCCCTTGACCTGTGATCCAGGAATCCTGGGAAAAATGCCTTCTTAATGTATTCTGCCTCCCATCTCTATGGTGACGATAATCATTATGCAAGCCTTTTTCTTTTTTAAAAAAATAATAAGGGCTTGAGTTATATATTAAAGAAGTTATATATTAGCCAACTGTTAATTGGAACCTATCTCTGTACTGAACTCTGGATGAAATAAAAGAAATCAATACACCATAATTAATCATCAAACTGTTTCCTCGTATTTGGTAAGAAAAAATAGATCTACATAAAGGTAATAAAAACGATTCTAAAACCAAGCCCATGGAGACCATCAGGGACTGATCGTTCCATTCACCCACTGCTATTGTTTCTCACAGGCTCTTGCTCAAGCCTTCTTCCTCTAAAGACTCTGAGAGAAGGGGCGAGCAGGTAGCATAGAGGTTAAGGCAGCTGGATTCCACGTGGTGACCACACAGTTCACTTGGTGGCTTGAAAAACATGCTGGGCACATGTGCATGCGTGCCCAAAATCCTGCAAGGAGAATGGAGGAGAAGGGATTAAGGCATGGTCATTCCCCCAGCGAGTGAGTTCTCTGTATATATATCCAGTGAGCCCCTGGGAGAAGAAATTGAAAATAAAGCCTAAGCCTTCCTGGAGCAGTGGCCATTCATCAGGGCAAGGGCTTCCATGAAGATTTTGACATTTTTATGTTTTCAGTTCAATGACCTAGCATTTGTATAGAGTTTGTAGAGTTTGTTTCATTATTTAATTGGAGAAGGGGAGGGGAAAGAGAGAGAGACAGATACCTTTGGTACAGGGTCTTGCCACACCGTGATCCTTCCCTTAGCCTCCTAGCCAGTCAGGATCATCACCATGTGTAGGTATGCCCGGCATGTTTAGATCTACCCAGAATCCAAACCTGGGCTTCCCACATGACTCCAGCATTGCACAGTGACACCTTACAACCCGGACCACTGTGGGTGGACCAGACCTAGATATTTTAATGTAAGCATAGTATGAATTATATTCATAAAATGAATAACAATCATATTCATATGAAGCACATTATTATTGTACTGACATCTGATTTCAGGGTCGGCATTTGTGTTTCTGGTCATGGTCACATTGGCTCCAAGCAGAAGAATGTTAATAATGTCAGACTCATGAGAAAGACAGTAGATTGTATAAATAATATGCTCAAATGAAGGGAAAAACAATGTCATATCATGTTCCAGAGAAGTTTTCACAGCATGCCAATGAACAATGTGAGAGTAGAGAGATCTAATTCGACATTGTGAGCAGACATATTGAACTCACACGACCTTGCTGTGCTGGGCAGTGCCAGGACAGAGGTAACAAAAGCCAGAACAGCATATAGTAGCGACTAGACTTGGTTGGTTTTAAGAAGGTAGCTTTCTTTTGTTTGTTTCTGATAAATCAGCAAAGTAAGATGTGATGAAAAGACCTCTGTACACTAAGTACTGCTTTGGAGGTGACTGTCAGTTTGGTGCTGATAAGAGTCCAATGTGTTACAACTCCAAGCACAAATTGTTGGAAGGAAATGTAGTCCGATCACATGACCTTAGTGAATTATTTGCCAAAAAAAAAAAAAAAAGATTTTAGTAGGTCTTATCTATTTGAGGAGTTCATAACCTAACTTCAACTCTCGTCTCTCTTGACCTCTGTTGCTGTGGCGACTGATGAACAGATTTCTCTTTCTGGGAATATCTCCTTCTGCTGAGTGCCATGACCCGGCTGTCTTCCTGCTGCTCTGAGAGCCCTTTCTCAGATGGGCTTGCTTCTCAAACAGCACCATTCCTTGGGCTCCATCTCAGCACCCTTTTTCTCCCCAATCTCCTCTGTACTTGTGACCTACTACCACAAACATGAGGAGTTTTTTAAAAGTTAATGAAAACTGCATATTATGAAAAAGTATATGTCGATTTTTTTTTTTGGAGAGATTTTCACTGTAGGGCGCGTGCGCTCGCCAGACAGACAGAGAGAGACATAGAGACAGAAAGCGAGAAATCACCCCCCAGCGGGGATGGTCACGCCGCAATCCCTTCTCCTCCATTCTCCTCTGGGGATCTTGGGCACGCACGCACACGCGCCCGGCGTGAGTTTTAAGCCACCGGGTCCGAGACACAAACTGCAGTCAACTACGTGGGAGTCCAGCGACATAGCCATTACACTAACTGCTGGTTCCCTAGTATATGTCGATTTAAAAAATTTTTGCATGAAACTTGTACCTTAGTTCTAGTTTTTCTATGAACTTTCCTTGCACACTGAGCACTCCCGAGTCTCTCTCTCTCTTTCTTTTTACGGTTTTTGCCATAGAGCATGTGTGCTTGCCAGAGAGAGACAGAGAAAGACAGTAGACGGAAAGTCAAACATCACTCCCTGGGGGGTGATGGCCACACCACAATTCCTTCTCCTCCATTCTCTTCCTGGAGTTTTGAGCATGCATGCACAGGCACCTGGTGTGATTTTTCAAGCCTCCAGGTCTGGGACTCGAACCATGGTCAACCATGTGGGAGCCCAGTGCCTTAACCACTATACCACCTAGTAGCCCAACTCCCTGATCTCTTACATCAAGCCCACCTTCTTCTCTTCAACTTGATGTGCAGAGCTTCTACCTTAGAAAAAAAAAAAAGAAAAAACCTTCAAAACACAACACACAAAACAAGTGACTGTATACTTTTAAGTGTTCAAAACAGATATCACCTTCCATAAATACGGTACCTTTTTGTAATCCATGTTTCAGTCAATGATATCCACAAAGCCAGTGATTTGGAAATCTTCCCTGACTTGTTGGTTACCAAGTACATAAATATTTCATATCATAAATGTATTGGCATTATCTATGCCATTTTTAGGTGTGTGGCTATGAGGCAGACAGGCCTCCAGTTTTGGCGTATTTAGGCTGAACAGCTCCTTTTTGGCTTGGTGAAAGTGGGGGCCTCTGTGTTGCCATTGATGTGACAGTTGAAGTTTCTGAAGGGGAAGTGGGTAAATATGCAAAAGAACCAGGGAATTTCCTTATAAATCAGAAATCCTGACCCTTTTCATTTACCGTCTCAAGCTATGACAACACTTCTGTGGGAAAGGATTGTCCTAAAGACGTTCAGTTGTCAGAAATGTGCAGTAATGGCTCTCCAGAAGCAATCCACCATGACAGTGGTAGTGCTGGTGCTAATGAGCCAGCCTCCAATCCAGGGCCTGCCTTGTCTTAGGGGAGGGTCAGTTAGGAACAGAATGAGGTTGCATCACATCCTGACCCACCACTTTGGGTCTTGGGGTTCCTTAAAAGAAATAGTTGATTAACTGTCAATGAAACTATCTGGAGCCAGACAATGGCATGGCAGTAAAACTGATGGTCTGCAAGACTATCCTCTGTGGGATGCTCCCTGTTTGGGTCCAGACACTGCTCTGAGCATACTAGGCATACATGTACCCATGATTCAGGGCTGGCTGAAACCTGGGGTGAATGGTGGTGTCAGAGCCAAGTTTAGGGTTCTCTCTCTCTGACTGTTTTTCTTGCTCATGAAATAAATAAATAAATCTAAAAAACAGAAAGTACCTGTAGAGCTATAACCAGAAACTCTGTGTCCTATGGTATGGAGTAAGTATTGCTATGACCTTTACACCTGAGAACTGGACTTCCTATTTCCTCCACTACCCTCGTCAAAACAAGGTTAGAAACTTAAGCAGAGTAATCATTTCTATTCTGCACAATAGTATATGGGACTAACCCATCTGGACCAAGTAAGGGAGAACTCAGAGAATAGGGACTGAACTTCATCCAAGCAATGGGTTAGAAATTTAAATTTTATCTAAAGTGGCTTTCTTTCTTCCTTTCTCTTTCTTTCTCCTTCTTTTCTCTTTTTCTGTCTCTCTCTCTCTCGCTCTTTTTGACACTCATTAGAGAGAGACAGAGAGAGAGAGAGGGAGAGGAAAAAACATCCCCTTTGGAGAATGATCATACTACAATCCCTTCTCCTCTCCTTCCTTTTGGGAGTTTTGGGCACACATGCACACACTCCCAGAGTGTTTGTCAAGCTGCTGGGTCCAGGACTATAACTGCCCAGTCAGCTATGTGAGACCCAGCTAGCTCAACCACCAGGCTACAGAGCCAGCCCAATGTGGCTTTACATTATACCATAGCAGGTGACATAGGACATATGTGAAAGCACTTGGAGCAAGGTCTGACACTCAGTGGGTATTTCATAGTGTTTGAATTTGAATCCAAATTTTGGTGGATCAGACATTCACCCTGTTGGAGAGGCTCTCTGTCTATCTCTCTCTGCTGCTCATGAAACCAATATATAAATAAAAGTAAAAAGGGACTAGCAGACAGTGTAATGGTTATGTCACTGGACTCCCACATGGTTGACTACAGTTTGAGTCCTGGACCCAGTGGCTTAAAACTCATGCCAGGCACGTGTTGCACATGTGCCACAAATTTCACAAGGTGACTGGAGAAGGGACTGTGGCATGGCCATCCCCCTTGGGATAATTTCTCGCTTTCTGTCTCTCTGCCTCTCTGTCTCTCCATCAAGCACATGCACCTTATAGCAAAAATCTCTAAAAAAAAAAAGGTAAAAAGAAATGAAGTAATTTTATTCAGTACTCCAAAATTATGAAATTGTACACTAAGTTTGTCCTTGGGAATTAAAAAAAATCTGATGAATTTATTTTTCTGAGATGCTTAGTTTATGACAATATGTTCTGTCTTGCTGAATCGCTGAAAATAAATGTGATAAATGTGTACCACAACATTCAATAAAGTGTGATTCCAAACAACATTCAAATATGTTGTGTAATAAAGACGGAAATGGAAAAGTGTTTCTTCATTAAACCAACCTCAAATGGGTAACTCCCAAACTAATTATAATTCTAGCTGAAATTTTATTCTCAAGCTGAAAAAGAGGGAAGAAAAAAATGTTCAACCTTACCGGTAATCAAATCAATCAATCACTTGGTACATAGTAAGATACCAGGGCATTATTATTTTTCATGTTCATTATGGGCAAATATTTTATTAAGATAATATTCAGTTGGCCAACATGAGCCTAATCATCACTGCTAGTAAAAAAGTAAACTGATAAAACTTTTTTCAGTGTAATTATTTAATAATATGCCCTGAAATCTTTATACATTGTCTACCCAGCAAGTCCTACTGCAGATTAGGTATGATTTTTGTAAGGTTATTTATAGTTTGAAGAACTAAATATATGGCAATATATAAGTATAACTCTCTATATGTACTAGGGGACTAATGCATACATTTCTATGATTAGGAAAATACCTTATATTTTCACAACATATTTAATTATAAGGAAAAATTTCAACCTATGATACTAAGTGAAAAAAAGAAAGCAGGCAACAAAAAATATGTAGTCTTGATTCTGGTTTTTTTTTTGTGTGTGTGTGTGTTTTAAATAAATATAGCAGTTCCCTTTATCTGTAGTTTCACTTTCTACAATGTGTTACTCTTGGCTGTGGTCTGAAAACATTAAGTGGAAAATTTCAGAAATAAGTGTTAAATTGTGTGCCATTTTGAGTAACACGATGAAATCTAGTACCATCCTGCCCCATCCCACCTGGGGCGTGAAACGTTCCCTTGTACCAACCACCAGTTAGTCATTCGGTAGCTGTCTTGGTTATCAGGTGGACTCAGTATCACAGTGCTTATGTTCAGGTAATCCTTATTTACTTAATAATGTCCCCAAGGTGTAAGAGTAGTGATGCTGGCATTTCATTATAATTGTTCTAGCTCATTATTAGGTATTGTTGTTAATCCCTTACTGTGCCAAATTTATAAATTGAACTTTATCATAGGTATAATTATAGAAAGAAAACACAGTATATATAGGGTTAACTACTATCTGTGGTTCCAGGTAACCACTGGAGGTGTTGGACTGTATACATAGGAATGCACAGGAAAAAAGAGTATATGAAGTGTGAATTACAAATAATATAACAAATGTTAATATTGGATTGTCAGAAAAGTCATGATCCATTTTTTTATAGAAAAACAGGAAAAAATACATCATGATTCTTCTGACAACCTGCACTCACTGGACAGAGAGAGAGACACAGACAGTGAGAGGGAAAGTAAGAAATCACCTCCCCAGGGGTGATGGCAATACCACAATCCCTTCTCCTTCATTCCCCTTCCAGGATCTTGGGGACACATCCATAAACACCCAGTATGATTTTCAAGCCTCTGGGTCCAGGACTTAAACTGTGGTCAGCCATGTGGGAGTCCCCAAAGTAACAGCTACACCATCTGCTAACTCATATTAATTTATAATCAGGAAAAAAATGCTTAATTAAAAAGAAAAGAGACAGGGGAAGCTGATGACATGGCAGTTAAGGTGCTAGACTCCTACATGACCCACCATGGTTCAAGTCCCAGACCCAGCAACTTGAAAATCATGATGGGCACATGTGTGTACGTCCCCCAAATCCCAGGAGGAGAATGGAGGAGAAGAGATTGCAGCATGGCCATCTACCTAGAGAGTGATTTCTCACTTTCATTCTCACTATCTCTGTCTCTCTTTGGTGAGGGCATGTGCTCTACGGCAAAACCTTAAAAAAAAAAAAAACAAGCAAAGGAGGAAAGAATTGAAGGGAATAGCTGGTGGCATAGTGATTAAGGTGGCTGGATCCACATAGCTGATTGCACAGTTCAAATTCTAGATGTAGCAGCCTGGCCAAATCCCAGAAGGAATGAGAGATGGAGAAGAAGGGATTGTGATATGACTGCCCCCCATGGGGAGGGTGCTTTCTTACCCTCTCACCTAAATCCCTCTCTGGCAAGCGCATGCACTCTCTAGCAAAAAAAAAAAAAAAAAAGAAAGAAAGAAAGAAAGAAAGAAAGAAAGAAAGAAAGAAAGGGAAACAGTGAAATACATATTTATTTAAAAGCTTTAGGAGAAAAACAAACAAAATACCTAGACCTTCTAAAATATTGATATTTTCCAAATGGTCCTACAAGCTCTTAAGTCGAATCAGCAACCATGTGGCAAAATGACATTCTTGGACTGACATAGGTAGCCCAAGATAAGACAGCATGAACACTAACTAGAAAACTTAGATCAGGTATAGAGAAATAACGGCTGTAAAATGAAGGGAGGAACAAGAGTGAACTGGGGCGGCCTGCAGAGAACCACACAGAACACAATGAGGCTCACAGAATGTAGAAATCTTTTAGTCCAGCCCCCAAACTCCCCATATGAAAACTGGAAGCCAAGGTGAAATACTGTGTCATTCTTCACAGAGCTTACTGCTGTCCTCTAGCCATGGCAAGGTCTGTGGACAGGCTCTTCCTTGGAATCCAGGTCCCTCAGCACCATCTTTCCCCCTTCATTTTTCTAGCAGAAAATGGATTTTTTTAAGGAGGAATTTAAAGAGGTGTTAAGAAGTTCAGTAACTTTCTAAGGAGGAAAAGCACATAACTGTGCATGTGGCACAGGAAGGGAACATGTACTCTCTTATCTTTGCCCTCCTCCAGCTGCTCCCATCATTACTCAGTTTTATTACATCTGTCCTCGTGGCCACTGCACTCCCCAAGGTTACGAAAACAGAGCGGTCACGCCACCCTGGTTGACCTGAGGGAAAGCCGGGCTCTTGGAGATCTTTAAATAAAGGGAGACAGAATTTATTTACCTTGTCAGCATGCCTGCTAATCCTGACGAACTATGCTTTACTTCATTTCTATCTCCCTAAAACCCTGAAACCCGATCATGTGTAATATGCAGAAACATTCAGGTAATCAGAATGTAATCTGCAAGTACTCAGTTGTAACTAGCAAAACGTTCTGTTAATGGGATTTTTCTTTCTAAAAAATATTCCTTCTCCAAATAATCTGGTACCTCACTGTGTTCCCTATCTCGTGTTCCACTTCTCACCTCAGTCAGACTCTGGCTTCATCATCGACTACTCCTTCTAGTGCTCCTTCTCCACAAAGTTGTTCATTTGCACATGCTACTTCTTCATTCATTCAACAGAGATGTACTAAGGGGGTTCTGGGTTCAGCTCTGTTAAAGAAACAGTTATTCATGACACTTGCCAAAGATGGTAAGGCGGACTTTATTCAAGAGGGCCATGGCAATAGGTACAGGGACCACTGCAAAGAGGGAGTGGTGGAGGCCTGGTCATAGAGGAAGGAAATTGAGCTGAACGCCCACTCCAACAAAGGCAGATGGGAATTTATAACCAAGAGGCAGCACGGGGGTCAGTGGACAGAAAAGTGAGAAATGGAAACATTACAAATTTAGGGTTTCTGGCTACATGGACGTGATAGAATCATTGCTGAAGGCAGGTCAGGGTGGTAAGATATTGAGAGCAGTCAGATAGCAAGGACGAGAGATTTCTCTACTATGCTTAGCAGGATTCTTGATCATACTGGATTCTATAAGACAGAGAGGGAAGCGCACAGTCAGGGTTAGTCAGGAAGGACTCAGGAGACCGAGAGAACTTCGGATCAAAGGAGAAAGCCCAGGGACCAGCAGTTAGCATAATGGCTATGTCGCTGGACTCCCATGTAGTTGATCGCGGTTCGTGTCCCGGACCCGATGGCTTAAAACTCACACCAGGCGCGTGTGCATGCGTGCCCAAGATACCGAGAGGAGAGTAAAGGAGAAGGGATTGTGGCGTGGCCATCCCCCTGGGGGGTGATTTCTCACTTTCTATCTCTCTGTCTCTGTCTGTCTGGTGAGCGCACATGCCCTATAGCAAAAACCTCTCAAAAAAA
>NW_006203897.1:1669716-1676680 GCF_000334495.1 Tupaia belangeri chinensis
TGTCGTGTGGGTTGGCGCAAAGTCCCCTATAGCAAAAACCCCTCAAAAAAAAAAAAAAAACCCACAGAAACAAAACAAAAAAACCCACAAAAAACCTAAAAGAAAAAAAAGGAGAAAGCCCATGTCAATTTCCACATGGGAAGAGCTTGGAAGCCACCATCCCCTTTGTAGAGCAAGAGCAAGATGAACACACTGAAAATGAAGCCCTTGTCTGGGACTCTTTACAGGATGAGGTCTCAGGGCCACCTACACATGGGAGAGCCAGCAACAGCGATGGGGCATCCAGAGTCCCAGCTGAGATGGTCTTATCTGCACCAGAAGGCTCTGGAGCTCAAACTGGCAAGACACTTATAGGGTCATTTTGATAAATTGCTGACAATGACTTTAGGGTGTGGACTAGTCTGAGAGTCAGAAACACCTCAGGCCTGCAGTCTAAAGAGAAGCACCTTTGTGTGAGTTTTACTGCTAAAATCCCCACCAAGCTTCCACAAGAAAAGTCAAGAAAAATCCCTTTATATATAGCACTGGCAGGGAAAGGAGACTTTTTACCATTCTGAAATATGCTGAGAGTATTCTCCTAAAAAATACTTTATCCTTGCCTTATCCCACCTAGGGGAAAGGCATTTTCCTGTCTCTAGTCTTTTCTAGTCTTCCTGTCTCACTTAAGGGGAAGAAAAAAATCTCTAATAAATATATGTAAAGGTCACACTTACGGACACAGGCCCACTAACAGAATGCTATTAGCTGTAAGATTATATTGGAATATGTCCCCTCCCACACACTGTACCTCAGAGCAATGGAGCCCTGCAAAAATCAGTGGATTACAGACAAAAGAGTTGGAACACAGGCTCTACAAAAGCTTCTGGCATCTGCAGGCACAATGAAGAGGAAGCACAGCCTAACCCTAACCCATAAAAGCTCATATTAAAGGTTTTTTTCCCTCAGTCCTTGTTACCTGATAGAGCTGTCTGCCTTTCAGCAAAAAAATTGCAAAGCCAGCTAAGAGGAAAACAAAAATGCAATCTGAAACATCAGAACCAGATTTGGATATGATAGAATTGTTGCGATTATTGGACAAGACAACGTACGCATGTTTATTTCTTTCATGAGCAAGACAGACAGAGAGAGAGACAGTTAGACATCCCCAACAGGGTCCTGATTCTGGAATCCACACCCAGCTTCAGCTAGCCCCAGATTATAGACACACACATGCCTCACATACTCAGGGAGGTCTCCAGACATGAATCAGAACATCCTATGTGTCCCCATAGAATGTCTCATTTTACTACTGTGCCACTGTCTGGCCCCTTGACAGGCAATTTAAAATAACTATGATCAATACATTAAGGGCTCTGCTGGAAAAAACAGACAACTTTTTAGAACAGATGGGAAAGTAAGCAGAGAGACTGAAAGGCTAAGAAAGAATCAAAGGAAATACTAGAAATCAAAAACATTGTAATAAAAATTAAGAATGCCTATGGGCTCAAGGGTAGATTGGACACCACAGAGGAAAGAGCGAGTTTGAAGACAAATCAAAGTGCACTATGCCAGGCACTAGTGATCAAGATGGTGGCCTCTGTCCTCCAACGCCACCTGACATACAGTCAGAGAATTCAGAATACACTTATTCATCCCTCAGTTTATCTCTGTCCTGCTTTCAATGTTTGCTGTCTACCACCATACCAGTCCTATCACCATCCCAGTACCACAAACTGAGTGACCTAACCAGCATTAATGTATCCCCTCACAGTCTGAAAACCAGAAGTCCAGAATCGAGGTGTTGAGTTGATTCTTTCAGGAAGGCTCTGAGAGAACATCTATTCCATGCCTTTCTTTTAGCTTCTGGTGGATATTGGCAATCCTTCGACTTCTGGAGGCCTCATTTCAATCTCTTTAGTCTTTCAAAATCACCCAGATGGCTCTAATACTTTCATATCTGGTCTTCCTATCTGTCAATCTAGTCCAATCCCAGTTAATTCTTTCCACTACTGCCAGAAAAATCATGCTCAGATATAATACAGTGCTTTCTCCTTACTTTGCATATCACTTGCTGTTGTTAGGATAAAGTCCAAATTCCTAAGCAAAACATGTAGCACTGACCTCCATTGCTCCAACTTTTGCCACTCCCTGCCTAGAATTTGATGTTCTGACAAACTGAACTCTGATTCAGTAACCTAGCCCTCTGCTCTGTGAAGTGCTCTGCTCTTAATGGAATGTCCCTGCTCTTTCCTTTCTTGCTTAGCCATCCAACCTACCATTCAACACACATTTCAGGGAATGAATGGTGGCTGTGAAACATGACAGTTCTGTGAGGCTGACTTACATGGAAAGATTCTGGTTTTGTGTCTGGAGACCTCCCTGAACACATTGGACATGCATTTGTTCATGATCTGGGCTGGCTGAGGCTGAGAATGGATCATGGCATCGAGATTCTATTGAGGGCACTATTTCTATGTCTTTCCCTCTTCTTTTCTCACGCTGTCTCTCTTGCTCATGAAAGAAATCAATGAGTAAAGAAACTAAAAAAATAAGATAAAAAAGACACAATTCAAAGATCAATGGCCATGGGAAAACTTCCTCATCTTCCTTCCTCTGTATCATAGCACTGACCAATCTGTATCACACTCATCTGTTTCTTGACTATTCTGTCCTGAACTCAACTATGAGCTCTTTAAAAGCAGGAGCCATGTCTTCATGTCTTCACAGACTGTGATTCCAAGCACCTAATACTTTATCTGGCATATGAAGTCAACAATAAATGTTTGATGGATGAATAAATGAACAGAAGAATGAATGCTGAAGGCTTAGAGGAGAAAAATTTAAGTAGATAAGTGGAAAAAAAAACTATGACAGGGATTTGGGTAAAAGAAGTTTCTAGGGTATATCAGTTAGCGTTCTTGGTTACAAGTAACAGGAATGAACTATGGTTCACTTAAGCAGAGAAGGAATTTTCTAGAAGGGTCTTCAGTAACTCACAAAAATCAACAGGAAGTCTAGAGAATAACAGGAAAGACATAGATAGGAACATGGGAACTAAGCCTGGCATAGCAGTCCCCACACATTTGCCTTGGTGTTTCTGGACTGCCATAACCAGATAACTTCAGATTGATGACTAAGTCACTTTGTCAAGATCAAAGTCTCAGAAGGAGACGGTGATTTGTCATGTTAGGATGCTGTCATGCGGTAGATGCTAAGGGTGGGAAAAGGGAATGGCTGCTCCCATCAGTTTCCCAAATAGGAAGTATATTCACATGCTAAGGATCCAACATGTACGATTTTCCTGAAGACCTATGAGTCAGTTTCCTAGGTCTGCTATAACAAATTACCATAAACTGTATGACCTCAACAACAGACACTAATTTTCTCACCATCTTGGAGACCAGAAGTCCAACATCAAGGTGTAGGCAGGGTTGGTTCCTTCTGGAGAGATCTGAGGGAGAATCTATTCCATGCCTTTCTACTAGCTTCTGGAAGTTACTGGCAATCCTTGGCATCCTTTGGTTGGTAGAATCATCACTCTAATCTCTGCCTCCATTGTCACTTGGAGTTCTCTCTGTGTGTGCCTCTGTGTCCTGTTTATGAGGACATCAGTCATATTGGATCAGGGCCCACCCTATTCCATTATGACTTCGTCTTAACTAACTACATTTGCAATGAGCCTATTTTCAAATAAAGTAACATCCTGAGATAGTGGGAGTTAGGATCTCAACATATCTTTTTGGGGAACACAAGTCTACCATAGCACTTACATCTACATCTGTTTTCCTTATCTTTAGTGACTTACCAAGGGCATGGAAGTGGATTTGTTCTGCCCCAGATGAAGGTAACAAGGGAGAATTATCTGTAAAGAATATGAAAACAGTCCTTGCCCTGTGGCCTGGTGGTTAATAAAAACTGACTAGGCATAAGTGTAGAGCCTCCAAAGGCTGGCATAACCCCAAGTTAGGGACAAAGACCTCTAGAGCTGTCTCTTAACTCCTTGCCCAAGGCTGGCTTTCCCAGGATGTGCCTACCACCCTCAAAAATGGTGTGGGATAATAGTTGAGATAAGGATACTGAGTAGGTTGTTCAAGCAGTTATAGGACATAGGAGAGAGGAGGGTGACTCTTCTTAAATATGATTTCTCTTCCAAACTCAGATGCTTCTTAGCGTGAAAGAGGCACCATTAATAATTATGCCAAGACAACGAGTACATATGCTGAAACTGGGACATGTCCAGGATTACAGGATCATTGCCAGGGAAGGGTCCGTCTACAAGCATGGTGGTGTGATCATCCCTGTCTCTGAGAAGTGCTATTCAGTGTGGTGCCAGAGCACTTTTCCTTGGCCAACCATAAAGGAAGTTAAAAAGATAGACCTTTGAAATGTGAAGCTCTGTATTAGTCTAACAACCCCAGAAAGGCCACTACTACTTAACCTTCTTCCTTTAACTTCCACCTGTTGATTCTAATTCTCTTCCTCTCCAAACTTTCAGATGTATAATATATTTAAACCCTTTGATGATCAAAACTTAGTACTTGACAATAAATTCTTGTGGATTTTTATGGAATTGAAATCTGTCACCAAATTCTAGACATGACAGTTGATTATGTCAAGTGGCATTTCCTCTTTGTAAAAATGTATTTATTTACTTATTTTTTTGGATATCCTCTTAAGTCATAACATGGAATCTGGAAAACGACAACTAGTGGAGTATCCTATTAAACAACCATCAGCACAAGAACAACAAACGCATGCATCTTACAGGTGTCCAAATATCTGCTTTGGCAGAGGAAACTAGAGTTGATACTCCACCAGGAACAACGGTCAAATGACCAGATGCCAAAAGTCATAGAGTTAGAGAATGTTATCAGTGAACTGCACATTTTGACAACCTCGAGAAGGCAATTGCAGATGGCTTCCTCTGTTCTAAGTTCTCCCTGTCAAATACATACTTTTTTTTTAGCCTTTCTGTTAGAGCTTGAGTTTTGTAGAAATGTTTTATCCTCCTCAAGTTCTTGACTTTAAGGCTACCATCTCCCATTCCTAGCTTAAAGATGGAATCATTATTCAATCCAACCATTTCCCTCCCCTGTTGATTCCTTAAGTCGTGAGCCCATGATATTATGGCTCCTGAAGCATTCAGAGAAGTCTGCTGTGATGCTTCACCGTTCTGAGATACATAGAAACATGACCTCCCTTTTTGGCCTCTGGAATATGTGTGGATGTAAGACCTGGAGCTGCTGCAACTATCTTGTAATCGTAAGGAGAGCTGGTAGAGGGCAAACGAGTTGTTTTAGGGAAAAGATAAGGTAGAGAAATAGGAATTCATATTCCTGAGGGAATTGCTGAGTTAAATCGTGCAATGGTGGGAGAGCACAGTTTTCTCCAGACTTTTCGCTTCTTCTTGTTTTTTATTTTATTTTATTTTTTTTGAGAGGTTTTTGCTATAGGGCTTGTGTGCTCACCAGAAAGACAGAGAGAGAGACAGAGAGACAGAAAGTGAGAAATCACCCTCCAGGGGGATGGCCACGCTGCAACCCCTTCTCCTCCATTCTCTTGGGATCTTGGGCAGGCATGCATATGCACCCAGTGTGAGTTTAAGCCACCAGGTCCAGGACATGAATGACAGCTGAATACATAGGAGTCCAGCGACATAGCCATTATGCCAACTGCTGGTCTCAATTTTTGCTTATTTCTTAAAATATCACAGGCATAAGTTGGTTTACAATTTGTATCTGATATGTTTTCGAAAGTTTGTATAGCTCTATTTCTGCTGTTTCTTGTTTACACAAGCCTTTTCTTTTTTCTTGTCTTTTCTCTTTTAGAATTTCGCTAGATGATGCATGTACTCACTAGAGAGAGACAGAGATAGAGGGAGATGGTAAGTGAGAAAGTACCCCTCATGGGGAACAGTCACACAGCAATCCCTTCTCTTCCATTGCTCCTTTTGGGATTTGGGACACACACGTACATGCAACTGGCACATTCCTCAAGCCCCCTCCTCACCACCACCATCACCAGTTGGCTCATGCATTGGCTTTTTCTCATGGAGACTTGTTTCCACCTTTGCCATTTGTATTTGTGTGGATTGTTGTCCTTGAGAAATCATGTCTGGGAACTCCAGGTCTGGAATAGAGGTGCTTCCTTCCTCCTTGCTAGGTGCCAGGCCCCTGCTGCTCTATGGTCAGGGACACCTTAGCTCAATACCTGCCTGAGATTCCATAAAGCAACCTGACCTGCAAATCTGCTAAATGCAACGAAGGTGGGGCAGGCTGTGGCCAAGACTCCTCCAGGAAGTTTGTCTCTTTCTACTCCTCAACTCCAGTTGTAGTCAGCATCCAGCAACCTTCTCTGAGGTCCTCTCAGATCAAGGGGAAAGGTAAGGTTTATTCAGGCTTTATACTTATGTTGGTGATAGCAGGGCCCTTTGGAGTATTAAGCTTTAGAAAGGTCCCTGCAAGATCCTTGCCTGCTCACTGACTTCCTCCCTCTGGGAGTCTAGGAAACAAAAGTCCGGCATCTCAACTTCTCTGAATCTCATTGCCCTCAGGTTTAATTTAATTTATTTATGTTTAAAGTGTAATTTGCATTTCATTTTTTCACCAGAGGACAGTTTTTCTTTGGTCCTTAAGAATCCAGCTTCCGAGTCTCAGACGGGCCCGCGGTGGAGTCCATGGCTTCCCAATCTACCCCCTACAACCCCACGCCCCGCACTATTTCGCGGAAGGTGAGCGCGTGCCCCACCCTCGTCCTTTCTCGCCCCAGCCGCCTCCCCCGCAAGTCCTGCGACGCTCGTTCAAGGGAATGGCTTTTATTTATTAGGGTCAGTGGGCCCCAGCACAGCAGGGACAAAGGGCGTGTGGACGCGGAGGAGTACGGTGGGAAGCAAGGTCTTGATGGGGCGTGGGCTGACCCGGCCCAGATGAGGCCGGTGCAGAAGGGCAGGGGCACAGGTGGTGAGAGTGGGGCCGGGCCAGTGGGG
>NW_006203897.1:1677980-1691457 GCF_000334495.1 Tupaia belangeri chinensis
GGGCCGGCGACTGCGCGCACTCCCCGCCCCCTGACCTGCAAACTTCCTGAGTGGATGGCGCTCCTTCAGCTTCTCGGCGACCTCGGGGGAGTCGGAGAGTTGCCGGCTCATGGCCGTCAGCACCACCGTGGGGTTCACGGAGTTCACCCGGATCTGCAGCCAGCACAGGGGGTCGTCCGGCGGGTAAGGGCTCCGCCCCACAGCCTAGGCGCCCCGGACCGAGCTCGCGGCCCAGAGCCTCGTGGTCCCTGGCCTCCCTCCGACTTCAGCCCTGCCGCCAGCACCCACCTTGTGTGGCCCCAGCTCCAAGGCCATGGCCTTGGTCAGCATGGTTATCGCGCCCTTGGTGGAGCCTGCGAGGGGCAGCAGTGAGGACTGGGTCGGGAGTGAGTCATCTTTCTGGAGAGAATCCGCCCCCAGCCCAGTGGCCCCTGTGTGTGGAATGGGAGGTGCACAGGGACTCACTATAAGTAGCCAGGTTGGGAAAGATGACTTGGGACACCATGCTGGACACATTGACGATGGAGCCGGGCACTCCACGGGCCAACATGCCTCGGACCACGATCTGGAAGCCAAGAGGGACGAGGCAGCTGACATCACCCTACCCGCAGCCAATCAATGAGGGGCCACACCTCCCGCCCCCTCACCTGGGACACCTGGAGTACAGATCGCAGGTTCACGTTGATAGACCTGGCAGGAGAGAGGGACCATGGCCGCCCCTGCCTTCAGCCTCGTAGCCCTCGCTGGCCTGGCAGTCCCCCTTCCCACCTGTCGAAGGCCTCCTTGGTGACTTCCAGGAAAGGCTGCGACAGAGCCACGGCAGCGTTATTCACCAGCAGGTCCACAGGGCCCACGTTGCTCAGAGCCCGCTCCGTGGCCTCCCAGTCGCCCAGGTCCACACACACGATCTCCATCCCAGGGCACTGTGGAGACATGGAGTGATGGTCAGGCTGTCTGGGAAGCTCAGGAGGCGCCTGACGGTGTGGGCAGGCCCAGGCTGCTGCCTCACCTCTGTGGAAAGGCTAACCAAGTCCGCGTGGGTGCGGCTCACGGCCACCACTCTGGCTCCAGAGCCATGCAGGGCCTTTGCGGTGTCCCGCCCGATCCCTGCAGAGTGACAATCAGTTGTAGAGGACTCAGCACGTCTGGACCAAGCTGGGACCCAAAGAGCTCTCCCCTCTTGGGAGTCTTGTATGGACCCCCCTGAGAGGGACTGGTGTTGGGCTCTGGCCAGGTGGTGTAGGACACCTTGGGCCCAGGTCCTGGGGTTGGCCCTGGGCAGTCTCTGCAGGCAGGTGGGGACTTGCAGCCGTGTTGCAGGCTCTGGCCACCTTTCCCTTCCACCAACCCTCTGCAGCCTCTCCCCACCCAGCTGACACTCACCTTTCCCTGCTCCTGTCACCAGGGCCCGAAGGCCACTGAAGTTCAGCTGCATGCTGCCACCTCTCAGCTTTGGCCATTCTGGAGAGAGGAGGCCTTGGACTGTTTATAGGCCTCATGGCAGGTAGGCGGGCCAGGGCGGGGTGGCAGGTGGCAAACATGGCTAACACCGGGAAGAGCTGGCATTCCCGGAGCCCCTGGAAGGGCAGCCTTCCTCCCCCCACTCCCAGATGTGCCAGCAAGAAGCTGTATGCTGGGCTTTGAGAGAGAGTGAGACAAGCTCTGTGTGCAGACATGCATGTGCATGGGGCAGGGGCAGAATTTTGTGTGTTTTCCTTTTCTTATCTGGACAGAAACATTACACTGTATTATGTTTTTTTTTTTTTTTTTTTAAGAGATTTTTGCTATAGGGCATGTGTGCTCACCACAGAGACAGAGAGAGAGAGACAAGAAGCGAGAAATCACCCCTCAGGGGGGATGGTCACACTACAATCCCTTCTCTTGGGATGTTGGGCACACATGCAAAGCACCCTGAGGCAATATTAAATCACCAGGTCCGGGACTCAAACCGTGGTAACCATTATACCATCTGTGTGGTCCTGTAACACTGTTTTTACTAGGAGAGGAGCCTAACATCTGCATTAGTTCCTGGTCCAGCCTGTCTCAAAGAAAAGCAGCTGGGCCTGTGGGTGTGGCAGAAGTGTGGCCACAGGCTTGCTGCTCCCTGGTAGCCTGGGGTCCTGGTATGCTCTGCCGCCCTGTGCTGGGGGCTGGAGCACCCAAAGGGCAAGCAGCTGTGGCCTCTTCCTGGGCTGGCTGCAGTGGTGGCTATGGTGCACCAGACCCCAGTCTGCTCTGTCTGGTCTGGGCCACTGCAGCCACCAGAGTGCCTCACCAGGTCCCTGACGGGTGCTCTCAACTACCCCTAGACTGTAGGGAGCACCTGGAATCTGAGCAAACACGATGGTGACCTTTAGACACATGCAGAAACACAGTTCTATGGGCTGTCGTTTGCAGGGCTGAAATAAATGCTATTACTAGCAGAGAAAAAAAAAAAAGAATTCAGCTCCTTTTTATTTATTTTTGAGATTTTTCCTTTGAAGGTACTCTTAATGCTATTAGATTCACAAATATGCTAATATAAATACTCTATCCCATTTATCTAAAACACACATTGCAAACATACAAACAGCACTCACAGATCTAAATCAGAGTGGGGGTGTTTGGTTCTTCTGCGCTTCATGAAATTGGCTCCAACATCCCTTGCTGTGAATGGCATGAATCACACAGCTTTCTATACAGTGTGCAGAACACATAGGTGTTGAAGGTATTTGCACTGCAAATGTCCCTGATGGCTGCTGCCTCTATTATATGTCGAATGATGAACTTTTTATGGCCTAATTTTGACACACATGGGTGCAGTTTGTGCAATGAATAGGCCACACTTGGCTGCATTTATAAAATTGTTCCTTCTTTTCCTGTCATCTTGGAAGCAAGGATCCTAGAGATCTACCCCCTGTCTTTTTTAAATTTTAAAATATTTTTACATTTTACCATGAACATTTACTTTACATATCAAAAATTTTGCTCATACTCCATAGTTCTTGACAACTAATAGATAGCTTTCAGAATTTCAAAAAACTGAATTTTAAAGATAACTTTCAAAATATTTGTTATAATTTTGTTTGTGACTTTATAATAGCGAGCCAGTATGGTTTTAAATATTTTTGAGAAAATATTTGTGTGACAACTACTCAAACTGTTGAAAAGCAAACACCCAGCACACAATTCACACATGAACTTTCCCAGCTCAGCTCTGCCTACCAAGTATTCTGTGGTTTATCCTCTGCCAGCAAAGATCAGCCTCTTTTTCTTCCTTCAAAGTCTTCCTCAAGGTAATCCGGTAATCCTCTGGTTGTGGCTGCTAATTTCAACCTGCGCTGGTTGTGGCGTTTTTTTTTTTTTTTTTTTTTTTTTTTTTTTCAGTCTCTACTGATTACAATGCTGGGCTAGAAAAGTTCAGGTTATCTTATGGTACGAATTCTTTCATGTAGCTTCTTTAATCCTCTCTGCCAGGCAGAACTGTTTATGGTGCCAGGCAATCTTTCCAAGAGCTTCTGTTGGCTTTCTTGAGATTTACCTTAGTTTCATAGCTTTCTGGTCATGTCTTCAGATCTGATATTCCAGTCAAAGCTTTGGCAATAATGAGTATTTCCAATTTCTGATGCAAGGCAATAGATATTATCAAGCTTATGCAAATAACCATTCTGCCACAAAATAGGAATACTTACAAATATTTTCCAATTCCAGATGGGTCAGGAGAAGAGAAAAGTTTATGATTCAATTAAAAACAAACAAACTAAATTTTATCAAATTACTGAACCTATCAACAGCTCAAAAGAAAGCAAAATTCTTGGAACCAGCAGTTAGTGTAATGGCTATGTCGCTGGACTCCCATGTAGTCAATCGCAGTTCTCGTCCTGGACCCGGCAGCTTAAACGCACGCCGGGCGCTTGTCCGTGCGTGCCCAAGATCCCGAGAGGAGAATGGAGGAGAAGGGATTGCAGCATGGCCATCCCCCCTGGGGGGTGATTTCTCGCTTTCTGTCTCTCTGTCTCTCTCTGTCTCTCCGGCGAATGCATGCACCCTATAGCAAAAACCTCTCAAAAAAAAAAAAGCATAATTCATTTTTAAAATTTTATTATTATTACTTTTTTTTTACATTTTTTCTACATTTTATTGATTCATGAAATACCTTAAACTAAAACTATGGACAAAGCTGGAATCTAGTTACAAGCGCATTGTAATTTTCTTCTGAAACACTTTAATTAACTAATTTACATTCATTCCTGAGGATTGTCGCAACATACAAAATGTGATTTCCCATCCAGAATATACTGCATAGTGGCTTAATCATACATGCTATCATCACTAATTTTCCATTTCTAGTTTCATATATACACCCCGCCCCCATGCATTTTATTGATTCACAAAGTTTCTTAAGTAATCTACTTTCAGTACTAAGTTTAGCTGTTATGTACTTATCAGTGAATAAATGTCTGACTTTAAATGTGAAATTCTGAGTAGAATGAATATACTGTAAGGTAAAACCTAGCTGATGCTATAAAGCTTACTATGGTCATTAAAAGGTATTTTTAAATATATTTTTCATTTCAAGAAAAGCAGTCTTAGGTTTAATAAACCAAAGAAATACTAAGGAAATATACTTGAGACATAAAGCCAGGAAACAGGTTAGGATTCTGTTCAAATGGTAGATGCATGAACCTATCAGTCTCATGTACTTTTATCTTCTGTTCTGGTTCAATTTTCCTGATTAAATTCTGGTATATAATATTCAACTCCAGACTTGTCCCTATGATTAAGTTCTAATGTACTTAATCTATCCAAGTTCAGTCTCATGTACTTAATCTAGCTTCTCTTGTAGTCCGATCTTCCCAATTAAATTCTGGGATATAATATTCAACTGCAGACTTGTCTCTATGATTAAGTTGGCCATTTTCTTAGTTTTTGAACTCTTATATCTGTGTGTCTGTATTTAATTTTCCTGATATAGCACTCCCTTGAGAACTTCTTGGAGATCTGGTCTGGTGCTGGTAAATTGTTTCAGGTTTTGTTTATCTGAGAATGTTCTTGTCTTTCCTTTCCATATGAAAGATAATTTTGCTGGGTACAATATTTTTGGTTGAAATTGCTTTTCCCTTAACACTTTGAATATATTTTCCCTTATTTCCTTGCTCACATTGTTTTTGATGAGAGGTTCACTGTTAGCCTGATGGGATATCCTTTGTAGGTAACTTGATATTTCTCTCTTGCCTAGCTTAGTATCTTGTCTTTGTCTGTGGTTTTGGTCAGTCTGGCTATAATGTGTCTTAGAGAAGATCTCTTGGGTTGATTCTATTTGGGATCCTTTGTATTTGGGGGACTGGATCTTTGAGTGCCTCTCTAGGTTTGGAAAGTTTTCTTGGAGGATTTCATAAGATTATCAATGCCCTTATGAGTCTCTTTGCCTTCTGGGATACCAATTATCTGGATGTTTGGATGTTTGATGGGATCTAGTATTTCTTGTATATTATTTTCATTTTGGGGGACCATTTTCTAGGATTTTTCTAGGCCAGTGATTCTATCTTTTACATCTGAGATTTGATTTTCTGTTATGATCTAGTCTGCTTTAAATACTTTCAAGGGAGATTTTGACTTTCTGTATTATAGCCTTCATCTCTAACAGGTCCATTTGATTATTTTTTAGAGTGTGTATTTCCTTTTTTAGGTCTTGCAAGAATTTCCTCACTGCTTGGAGCTTATCAGCTCTTTTCTCCTGCCTCTTCTACAGTTCATTGTCTCTCTTTTCCATCTCTGTTAGCTTTGTCATTATGAATATTCTAAAGTCCTTATCAGACATTTCAATGAGTTTCATTGTACTGTCTGTGGATGAAGAGGTGTTATTCTTTTCCCTTAGAGAAGAGGTATTGTCTTGCTTTCCCATATTTCTTGTGATCCTGCAGTGATTTCTAGTCATCTGATGGATGGTGCATTTCTTCCTGATTCTTGAAATTGAATCTGAGTGTTAAGAGGTGAGCAGAAGGAGGTGATCTGCAATCTCTCTCCTATTCCATTTTCACTTTTTGTACATCAGATTCAGGGTGAAGAGAGGAATATTCTGACCCTAATCATTCAGATCACTAGAAACTGTTCACTTGGACCTATCTAGACACTTAGTGCATAGAAGCTGGTCAGAAAATGAATAAAGATAAAGAAAAGAGGAAAATAATTAAGGAGAGAAAAGAAGAAGAAAAAATAAAATGAAAAAGAAAAAGAAAAAAAGAGTATTAAAAAACCATAAGATTGTAATTATAAAAAGCAAAAATGAAAACCACACATAGCTGAAGTACAGTATCCATATCAGGATTGGCCTGGCTTCCCTGGTGCCTTTCCTAAATGAAGTGAGGAAAGGCACCAATTAACACAATAAAGGAGAGGCTTGAGAGCCCAGAGAATACCTTACCTTAAAAAAAAAAAATTAAAAGTCACAGGGAGACACAGTGAAACAGAGAGAGAGAGGCAGACAGAAGTGGAGAGAAAGAGACACAGAGCTATCTGTACCCACTAGAAATGAGTCTGGAGGGGGAAGTCTCAGCAGAAAATCTTCACTTGGTCAAGGAAACCAATATTTCACAGTTGAAGTATGGTATCCATATCAGGATCAAAAGCAAAATTCTTAAATCTGGAAAACAAAGCATAGAATAAAATCAGTAATATTTTAGTTAAAAGTCATAAAATTCTATTTCACCAGTTCAATCTCATGTAATTAATCTCTCTTCTGTTGAATTTGCAGTGTAAAGGGTTCAATGAAACCATCTATTAGGTCATTGGGAATGTCATGATGCATTTTTGCATGGAAAAACAGAAAAACACGTCATGACTTTCCTGATGACCTAATGTAACATTCTTTCAGATTCTGACATGCTACTTTATACAGGCAAATTTATTCAAATGTAAAGATTCAATGTGATGGTAATTCATTGATGCCATCCTGTAGTGCTGTCCTCTTCCCGAGGATGCTTTTTTTTGTAATTGCTCTGATCCTCCCATCTGGCTCACAGTATTATTGAGGATGCCACCTGCACAGCCCAGGCCCTGAAGGACCCAGTCCTGACTGTTGAACTCCCAGCTCAATCCCTGCCCAGGAAATACATGCTTCAGGCAAAGATAGTATCTCTCCCAGCCCAACACAGAGCTTCTCTATGGGAAAAACTCGCAGCTAAGCACTGGCCCAGGGGTATGGATCAGTGAACTTGAACAGCCATAACAAGATACCACAAAGTGGGTGGTTTAGACAATGAACATTTATATCTCACTGTTTTGGAGACTGGAAGTCTAAGATCCAGATATCAGCAGGGTTGGCATGTCCTGAGGCTTCCCTTGTAGGTTTGCAGACAGCTGCCTTCCCTTGTGTCTTCAACATGGACTTACCTTTGTGCACAGCCTCCTGGTGTCTCTCCCTCTTCTTTAATATGCAAGTCAGATTGAAGTAGGGCCTGTGAGAAACGAGCTCATCTGTCCAATGCTGAAGAATGCACATAGAGACACAAAGTACATGAAGTAAGACTTTAATAGCAGTCTTGCATGGGCAGGCACACCTGGAATGTTTATAAAACACAGTGTATTCCCTAGTGCCCAAGTCTCTCCCCCAGTTCCTCATTGGCTGGGTACTATGGGGTGTACAATCTTCCTGGCCATCACCTAAGTCTTATTATTCCTTTTTAGGCACTAAGGCACAGGCTTAGAACAAACCCACGAAAATGGCCTGTCAAATGTCCCGAGGAAGGAGAAGAATTGGAAAGTAAAAAGGAGCAAACGGCTGGTGACTAGCCACCATTTTGAAATGTCATTTCTCAAGGATGATCTGTTGTTTCGGAGTTTTGTTCGTTCAGGAAATTTCTGAGAACGTGTACTTACTGGGTTGTCACAACCGCAAGCAGGTTAAGAAACTTTTGTTAAGCTATTCCTGAAAATGAATCACTTAGGACTATTTTCCTATAGGGCCCACCCATATTGCATCATTTGTCCTAAATTCCCTCCTGTAGGCCCTGTCTCCAATCCAGTCATTCATTCCTTTCTTTCTTTCTTGAACAATTATTTATTTATTTATCTATTTATTTGTTGTGATTTTCAAGCCACCACGTTCAGGACTTGAACTGCAGTCAGCATGTGGGAATCCAGTGCCTTAACCACCACACCACCTGCCAGCCCAATCTAATCATATTCTAAGCAACTGAAGGTGAGAGCTTCACTATAAGAATTCTGACAGTGTTGGGAGATGTTTCAAAATCCATCAGCGGGAACCAGTAGTTAGCGTAATGGCTATGTCGCTGGACTCCCACGTAGTCGACCGCGGTTCATGTCCCGGACCCGGTGGCTTAAAACTCACGCCGGGCACGTGTGCGTGCGTGCCCAAGATCCCAAGAGGAGAATGGAGGAGAAGGGATTGCGGCGTGACCATCCCCCCTGGGGGGTGATTTCTCGCTTTCTGTCTCTATGTCTCTCTCTGTCTGTCTGGCGAGCGCACACGCCCTACAGTGAAAATCTCTCAAAAAAAAAAAAAAAAAAAGGAAAAAAAATCCATCAGCAATATCCAGTTTCTTGGTGTATTGAACAAAGAATTGCATGATACACACAAACAACAAAAGCAAAGAATAGTTTGTTAAGCAAAAGCAAAAGTACACTTCTGAGACATAGGAGTGACCAGAGTGGGAGAGAGAGTGTCTCAAGGGCCCCAGCAGTTACATTCCATGGGGCTTATAATTCCTTAAGTGGGATAATGTTGATTGCTCATTGGCTGGGCCCATTGATTGCTCTAACCTCATTGGCTATATCAAATGTGCCTTAATCAGCTAGTAATTTCCCACTGGAAATCTCCTGCTTTCATTAACTCTAGTGGAAATTTCTGGCCTTGACCAGTTTTCTATCTAGCCACATAGTCAGATGCTCCAGCCCTTTACCCATTCCCATTTTCTAGCTTTTTTCCTGCCTGAATGGGACACAATTTAATCTGTGACAGGATGTAACATAACCTTCCTCAAGTCAGAATAATTCCAAAGTCACTCCCACTCTAGAGCCCTCTGGAGGCTGAGTAAGGCCTTTGCTGCTGCTAAATCTCCTGCTTCCTTCTGTCCCTCTCAGGTGTCCCCTGGGGCCCAGATCTCCATCTCAAGGTCAGCTTCTGGTAGCCAGGTTTAAGACATACTCTCCACCTTTCAATATTTCTCTCCTGGAGAAGAACACTTTGGCATATCAAGAAGGCTACCCTACAATTACAGTTTCCTCAAAGTCAGTAGCTTCATAAAATGAAGAATGACAGAGCCCAGCTGTGATGGTGCAGGAGATAGGTCTCTGAGGCATGACCCTGGAGCCACACGGGAAGGCCTAACATTCAGTTCTGGCAGTGGGCACTCTGGCATGATCCTGATTGACGGGCAGGCTGGAACAAAGGATCAGGGCTTGGCAAGACCCTGTCGGGGTTCTCTCTCTCAATAAATACACTTTAATTAAAAATATACAAATAAAGAACAACTAGCTCTGAAGAGGGTTGGGGTGAAGGTAAAAGGTCTGCCTACGTAGTTTGTAAGGGCCCTTTAATAGAACTTGCCTGATCTAATTCATTGTCATCTGATAGCTCTTCCTTAGAGGCTTAGAGGCAAAACTTACATGTCATGTGCCCAGTTCTGCTGTTCTTAGGACACACTAGCTCCTTTCCTGAGCTCCTAGAGGACCCAAATGTTTTGCTTTCTCCCTGCTTCCTTTTCTTGTACAAACTAAGTAAAGATTTGGGCTCATGACAATGAATTGCAGAATTAAAAATTATACTGGAGTGAATTTCTTTGAGAATCTACCATTCATTGAGTATCTGTTCTGTGCAGTGCAGTCTACCACAGATTATACAAATAAAATAGAAGAAAATTCTTCACTAAAATCATTACAAAGCAGATGGAGAGATGAGTTATTTAGGCTGAAACTTGTCCTTGTCAGTGGAGACATACTCAGAGGGGAAGACAGGAGGATGGCAGTTTTGCTTCAGGAAATCAAAGTGAAACTCAAGTCCCATGACCACAGGTAACCTTGGACCCTTTTCTCCTTGATAACACCAGTGGCGGCTCTATGGAAATTTATCCTGACTCTGCAAGACTCTGCCCTGGGGAAGACGTCAGGGAGGACTGGAACTCCAGCTGCTGAGGACGAAGGTTTCCCGAAACAATCTTGGTGTGACTGTGAGTCACACTTAAGAGAGATTTTCACTTTTTTAAGTGTCTGACAAAGGCTCTTGGGCTCCTTGGAAACAGATCTGGAGTAAACATTAAGATTATGTTTGTAATATTCATATGAAAAAGAGTAACATGTTTTGAGTTATGCTGTCCCTAGCAGCATAGCCATTGTTCACAGAACCTATAGCCTCAACAAGACGTTTGTATATTTATGTCTGTCCTGTTTCCTCTAGGAGTCCTATACATGTTTCTAAAAAAAAAACATATTGAGCCAAATATGTCTTTTAGGTAATGAGTACCAGATGATCTCAAAAGTTTAGAGGGAAACCTCTTCAAAATAAGATAGGAGAAAAGTGACAAGATTCAATATCCCATCCATCTCCTGCCTTCCATCGGCCCCTATGGAACCATTGCAGAGGAGGCTATGTTACGTGTCTAGTCTTACGTGGGAGTGTCTCATGGTAAGATGCCAGGGAGAATTCAGCGTCAGGTAGAGAATAGTATGAAGTCTAATTAACAACCACAGGCCCCTGCAAGATACTGGAGCTACAAGGGAAAGCCTGGGCTTCAGATTCTGGGTCTACCTGAATACACCCATGACTGTGGGTGGCTGGAAGGTTAGGTAGAGGATTACAGTTTGACAAGATCCTACCAGAGTCTCCATTTTTTCTCTCCCTCAAGAAATAAATAAGCTTAAAAAGGAAAAGAAATGAAAGAGATTACAGGAAGCCTTGGTATGGAGTTTGGGATAATTTTGAAATAAAAATTCTGGACGCTGTTGCTGGGCAGCACCAGGTTGCATGGGCTCCCACTATCACTTGCTCAGGATTTGGGGCTCAAGGCTTTGGGGCTTAGGGAAGTTCTAGAAGTTCTTTCAGGGCTTCTTACAGGGGCCAGGGAAGATTTTGTCTGAGTTGGGCTACATGCTCTGACAGTTTTGCTTTAGGAAATCTCTTTAAAATGTAAAGAGATTCCACAGAGACCATAAATTGTCCTCTCTCTTTAGGGTTCCTTAAAGTAACTCCAATTCTGGCTTGGGATTTAAGGTCCAGCAAACTCAAGATGACCTGGTTGATTAGTATTGGCAGGTTCCAAACTCACTTTGGATATGCTGAATTGATCTAGACCCCTTTGAGCCACTTTGCATTGCTTCAAAAGTCAACACGAGCATTCCAGCATTCTGCAGTAGTCCCCGGTAATGTTTAGATCTTTGCATATAATGTTTCAACATAGACCTTTGACAATTTTATACTCAGTTAAAAATAATGTCAACATACATACAGTTTTCTTATGACATAAATTTGTTCTCTGTTATTAGGAATTATTTTCTTCTATTTTTTTTTTCTTTTTTGAGGATTGGGACTTTTAACTTCTAGAGGAAAGTGGACTTTTCTGTACTTTGTAGTAAGTTCTCTGAGCAGGAATAAATGCAAGCCATTCTCTCAATGTGTAATGATACTACATGGCATTTGTATGTTAAAATGTTCTTGCAAAGACCACTCCCAAACATCATTTGATTTTATAGAAATAAATAAACTATACTGATATGCATGTAGGAAGTATACACATATAGAATACACATATATAGATACAGTTATTAAGTATCTATATATATATGATATAGTGTTAATATTGTATATGTAGATATGTTAGTAGATTGGGGGTATTTGTGTGTATTACATGTAGTTGTACAATTTAAAACAAACTATGATTTAGGAACATCAACATCAATTTTATCTAAGACAAAAAATTTATGACAGAATATTTGAAATGATCAATTTCCTCAACTGCTATTTTTTAAAGTTTAAATATATATTTGCTCCATGATCAAAGAGAGTGAGAGACAACACCCCCAACAGGGTCTTGATGCTGCAGTCCACTCCTGCTTCAGCCTGCCCTGGATCACGGGCACACAGACACTCGGTGTACTCAGGGAGGTCTCTAGATACAAACCCAGAACCTTTCCATGTGAGACAGTCTTGCAAATGCATGTTTTATCACTGGGCCACTGTTCAGACCCCCTCAATCACTAATTTTTTAAGCTAGATTTGAGAAAATGGGCAACTATTTGTGTGAGCTCCTTGGTAGAATCACATCTCTAGAATTTAATTCTTTTGTCAGACTTGGGATTTAAAAATATATCTATTCTGAAATATGGATCTGTAGCTTACTTGAGACCAGAAGCCGTTTTTCACTTTCTGAAACTTTGTGTGCTCTTGAAGTCAAAGAAGCGATGATCGAAAAAGTCCTGAGATACCTGGAAGCTCTGGCCACTATGCCACCTCCTTGCTGGGAGTCTGAAAACTGAGCAGAGAGCAAATGGGGAGAAGGTTGAGCTCTGGAGGCAGCTGCCTTTTACTGAGGCCCAAGATCCTCTGAGCAGTTCAGATCTAGCCTGGGCATGCAGCGATACCCCCAGAGTATCTGACACCAGGAGCAATGTCTTCTACATGACAAACATTTTCACTACTGATCATACAATAACCTGTAATAATCATCAGGCTCTCAATTAAAAACTAACATCTGCACTTACCAAACAAAAACAATTTGTTTCACAGTTGGCATAGTTTCTCTCTTTTACATTTTAAACACAAAGACAGTTTTCAGGCTATCACCTTAAATGACAAAATTGAGAGATTAGAAATTCCGTTTCTTCATCTTTATAGGCTCTGTGCTTTTATCATGTATCCCAGAACTGCTTTCTAAACACAGTAACATGTGGTACCATAGGGCTGGAGACAGGAAATAGGCCTGAAGCAAATGGAGTGATTCCAAACTTATCAATTCTAGTTGCTTCTGAGTCAATGTGAGTCAGAATAATTGAAGAGTCCCTGAATTAACTTCTATGTGTATGAAACAATTATTATGAAAGGCTAAGTAATTCAAGTATGTTCATTTGACGCTTATGCATGCATTAGTAATACTCATCAGTAATTGCAGCAACTATTTAGAACTTAGGTTTTCAGGGCACAGCATTCTATGCAGAATCTCTGTGCACGCTAATTCTACAAAGCAGGCTGGGTCCTAGTCCTGGTGGTGCAGTGGTAGTCTGACACTCTGCAATCCTTAAGGCCACAGGGAAGATCGAGGTTTGTTTCCCTAGTCAGTTTTTACACACTGGCTACCCTGCAAGCATGCCCACGATCCTGGCTGGTAGGAGAGCTAGGGAGAGGCTCACAGGGCGAGGTCCTGATGAGGGTGCTTCTCTCTCTCTCTTTCTCTGTGTCTCTTTCTCATGAAAGCAATTGTTAAGAAGCAGATTGACTTCCATCTGGTTTTATATGTGTGTGTGTGTGTGTGTGTGTGTGTGTGTGTGT
>NW_006203897.1:1691475-1695349 GCF_000334495.1 Tupaia belangeri chinensis
ATATATATATATATATATAGTCTCTACCAGTGTTGCCGTCCCTTACCATCATTGCTTGCACCTGACTGCTTTCCCCACCTCCAATTCCCTTCTCAGTGGAAAGAGAATCTGGACAAAAGTGGAGGTGTGTGACCTTGAGATGCTGACCGATATGCATCCTTAAAATGACAATGGTAACATTTCTGTTTCCCTCCCATAACTATGATAGAGATTCCATCACTGTGAGCCTGAGTCAGCCTCTGCACATACTAACTTGCACTATAAGGCCCTGAGGTTGCAGTTTGCCCCTGTAAGAGCCTCCACACCAGGCCCCATCGTCTTGGCCTTCCAAGGTGCTCCCGAGGGTACTTTTCTCTTTCAGTTTGCCACTGGCTTCTCTGCCCTGCCTGCTGCCTAAACACAGTGTGGACATTTCCACAGGACCTGGCCTTGAAAGTTGGCTGCTCTTACTCTCCTGTGTTCCCCCTTTTCCTCCTCCCCGCCCCTGCTGAGCTTGTCTACTTCCTGCTTCCACTTTTACTAATTTGCCCAAAAGCGGTGCCCAAGTCCACCTGTCTCTCTAGTGCCAGGCCAGCATTTGCAGTAGCCTGCTGTCTTCTTCAGCCAGGTGAGCTCATTCCACATGGAACCTTCTATCTTTCTCCTCCCTCCCACAGTAGCATCCTCCTCTGGATTCCCCACTGATGCAAACTGAAAGCCCATCTTTCAGTGACCCACACACAAAACCTCAGAGTCTTCTTGACTCTCTTCTGATTCCTCAGCACTAGTTGTTTGACTTGGAGAAGTGGTTTTTTTTTTTTAATTCTTTCTTTTAATTAACAATGTCTTTTCTTCATTTACGATACAGCACATGTATGGACATGTGAGAATGAGAGAGCGAGTAGGAGACACCTTCAGCAAAGTCTCTCCCTGTGATGTCCCTTTCCCCCACAGTCTTCCCAGCTATCCAGAATTATGGGCGTGTGTGCTTGTTGTATACAGGTCAACCAGGGAACTGAACCCACGATCTTGATCTTGCATTTGGATCCAGCATTGCTTGAGCTTCATGTTACCACTGTGTCACTAAGCCAGCCACCATTCTACTTTTTTTCTTTTCTTTTTTAAATTTTTGCCATTGGGTGCATGCACTCACCACAGAGAGACAGACAAAGGGGAAGTGAGAAATCACCGTACAGAGGGCATGGCTTCATTGCAATCCCTTCTCTTCCATTCTCTTTTTGGATTTTTGGGCATGCACACACATGTGCCTGGCATGATTTTCTAGCTGCTGGGTCCAGGACTCAAACCATGGTAGGCCACATGGGAGTCCAGTGCCTTATGCCATCTGCTGGCCCTATTTTCTTATTTTTGATATGAATTTTACTTTTTAATATGAGGAATTTGCTTAGTGTTAGTCAGCATTCCTCTAAACTTACTCTGAATCATCTGGAGTGCTTATAAAAAGGCTGAGTCCTAAACCTACTCAGACCAAGTGGGCCCTTTGCAAGTGGGATCCTGTGCATAATACCACCTTCACCCACAGTAGGCCTTCTGCAAGTGAGACTGTGGGCATGCTGACAGCTGTTGGGAAGAGAGACTGGCAGGAGTGGACCTTCCTGGCCTGGTAAAACCATAACATACTGGAGAACTCAAGCCACCCCTATCAGGATAATCTCATGATGTGGATTCAAATGAGAAAAAAAATGAAAGGATTACAATCATCCATACTGTTTTCTGAAGTTTTTGTTCTTTTTATTCATGATCTACTAAAAAAATCAAATCGAGGTCTGGAAGCATGACATTTTTAGCCTAGGAAATTCTCTTGATCAAAAACCAGATTTTTCCCCACGATACTCGAATGAAATGCCCTATTATCAGCTTCCTACAGATCTCCTAAGAGCCATTCTCAGGCATTAGGGAAGCAATCTTCACAAGGGCCACTTCCCTGGCCATAATGCCTGCTGTGATATGAGTCATGCCTTTTGTCTTGTGCCTGGAATTTGGGGATGTTTATGAAAAGCTGGGGTAAATACTAGCCATAATTCCTCTCTTCATAGATCCTTTATTTCAGAAAAATGAGTATCTCATCACGTACAAATGTCAGATCACTTCCAGTCCCATTGTCACCTGGTGATATCCTCTGTTTCACCACCGATTATTTAAAGGCTGTCCAGAACAGTGTGTCATAGATACCCTCCGGAGAACACAGATTCTGGGTTGCCACCAATAGTGCTTAAATACACATTTGCATCAGCTTCCTTCCCATCTTTGAGGCCCCTACAACAAAAGACAGAGTAACAAGAGAAAAGAATACAGAGTTATTGAATGTAGGGTTTAAATGATGAAGAAGCCATCAAAAGGAAATGACAGTAAACTTGTGTGTATTTTTATGCTAGGTTTGATGAAGCAATGGACAGTTGTGGAGAAATATGATTAGGTTAATATAGAAATAAATTGGGGAGAACTTAGCAAAGTCAGTTGATTCAGATTCTTCTCTGTCTCTGTGTCTTCAGAGAGGAGGATGCTCCTTTCCTCCAGGTATAGGGTCTTCTGACCTGCTTCAGGTGAACACCAGTCTTTCCTAGATCTGATGACTGGCTTCGTAGAAGAAAGGCAGCGGAAGGTGAGCAGCCTTCCTGACCCTGTTGCCTCAAATGCTAAGGCGCCATACTGGGAGTAGTATGTCCTGAACCCCATCTTTACTAGCATCATTAAGAAGTAAATGCTAGTGAAAAGCAATCTTTTAAAATGTGGGCCCCCTTGTGTTTGGGTCCAAGATCTATTCATCTATTTACTTGCTTCCTGTAAATTCCCAATGCAGGTGGAGGCGTGGTTAATACATAGATCATGATGACATTTTCCATAGCACATTAACACCTCACTTTCAAATTAAACTGCTCTGGAAGTGAGCATCATTATTTTGAGGTCAAGTACGATGGTTTGTAACTTTTTAAAATAAAGAGAATAGGTCACTTGAGCTCCCTCCCCAGTGGCATCTTTTAGCATCCCCCTCGAGTCCCCAGACACAGACATTGGACTGGACCAGATAAATATAGAAAAGTAGGATATAATCCAAATGCCTGGTAGTTGCAAACAAAAGAGAGCAAAGTCCAACAGATAACATTCCATTGAATCCCTGTAAGTAGAAATCCATGTTATGTAAACGGCCACCTGCCCCTGTGTGTATCTGGCAAACGCGGATGGAAGGAGAGGAGAAAGTGGAGAGAAAATGAAGAGGTGTGTGTGCCTAATCAATAGTCTGGATGAAATCACGGTGCCATGTATGGAAGTAAGCACTTAAAACTGCTCTTGATTAAAAAGTATTTTTCTTCATTTATATTAGAGTATGTGCGTATGAGATTGTGAGAAAGACAGTGAGCAGTGAGCACCCTCCATCGGTCCCCTCCTCAGTCCTCTAGCCCAGCAGATCCTGGGCACTTGCATGTGTTTCCGACTGAAGGGCTGAGGATTTGAACCATGGTCCCCATGTGGGATCCAACTTCTCTTAAGTAGTGCTCTGTTGTTCTCCCCCCCACACCTCCTCACTCCCCCAGCCAGCCCTGCTTTTGATTTTTTAGAAAAAAAAAAAAAAAAAAGACCTTTTAGTTCCTAAGGGACATCCTGAAATGGACTTATCTTTAATAAGCCCAGTTCCATTTATGTAAGTACCAGCTACTTTATAAAAGCTCTGAGGGAGGTCAATTATTAATTAGGTGTTCAATTCTAATTTCACTGTTTAACTGGATATGCAATAAGGCAGGTTGGGCAAAGTTAGCCTCCATTTGCCTTTCTTTTTCCTCAGGTGCTCTAAAACTCGAGGACAGAGTTCCTGTGGCTTTAATGTGGATACTTACCACATGGGGACACGGTTAAAGTGCAGATTCTGGGTCAGCAG
>NW_006203897.1:1695531-1708177 GCF_000334495.1 Tupaia belangeri chinensis
GCCCGGCAGGGCCCAACGTTCTGCATTTCTGACACGCTCCCAGGTATTGGGATGTTGCTAGTGGCAGAAGCATGCTCTGGGGAGCCGGAGAGCACACTGTGGTGCTCTTTCTTGTTCTTGCTCCTGACTTCGTACAACATGTTCAATTTGTACCTCATTAAAATGAAAATGAAATAAGAAGCAAACAGGTGCTTTGTGTTTGCTCACAGCTACAGAGCAGAGAGCTGACAGGAGGAGGAGCCCATGCTCTCCTGGATGTTAACCTGCAGCAATCAAACTGAGCCCTCGTTCTGAGATTTCGAGTGTGCTTTCACACTTCCTAGTGGGATTATAGAGTGCAAACCAGGCTTGGTGTGCATGGGGATGATTCAACATTTCAACAGACACAACAGTGTTCCCATTTACAGAGAAACCCAGTACCCTGCAGGCAACATCCTCTTTTTTCTTTTTTTTTGGACAGAGTCCTGGGAGATAAGGCCATGAACATTTCTTTCTGATGATGAGCTCTCATTTTTCTTCCTATATCTCTAGTTCTGACTGCTGTTTTATTTCACAAAAAACATTAGTTAAATTTTATCAGGTATGAGATGTCATTTCCCACCAATGTCCTGGCATAGAGAACAGGGACTCTGGGTATTTAGTAAGTCACAGTTCAAGCCAAAGTCACAAAGTCCTACATGGTGAGGTTGCAACCAAATCCCAGAGTTTACCAGGGCTGAGCTTTTGCCTTTTTACATAATTACTTTCTTTATTATGAGATGTTTTATTAAGAATCACAGGTGTTTCATTAAATATTTCCTCTTCTTAAAATTCGCATATGCTGGGACCAGCAGTTGGTGTAATAGCTATGTCGCTGGACTCCCACGTAGTGGACTGCGATTCGAGTCTCGGACCCAGTGGATTAAACTCACACCGGGCGCGCGTGTGTGTACATGCCCAAGATCCTGAGAGGAGAATGGAGGAGAAAGGGTTGCTGCGTGGCCATCCCCCCCCCGAGGGGTGATTTCTCGCTTTCTGTCTCTCTGTCTCTCTCTGTCTTCCTGGCAAGTGCATGTGCCCTATAGCAAAAACCTCTTTTTAGAAAAAAATCACATATGCCATCCCCTGTGACCTTGGGACACACAGGTAACTGGCAACTTCGGGACCCAGTTCCAAGCTCTTAGACTGGTAAATGGGAGTTGTATTCCATTCTCTGTTACTCAGTACCCGAACACCAAATTGCAGCCCCCCCCCCAGGGGTGATTGCTCGCTTTCTGTCTCTCTGTCTCTCTCTGTCTTCCTGGCAAGTGCATGTGCCCTATAGCAAAAACCTCTAAAAAGAAAAAAATCACATATGCCATCCCCTGTGACCTTGGGACACACAGGTAACTGGCAACTTCGGGACCCAGTTCCAAGCTCTTAGACTGGTAAATGGGAGTTGTATTCCATTCTCTGTTACTCAGTACCCGAACACCAAATTGCAGAATTTATAAATGAATAGAGGCCTTACTTAACTCATGGTGTTGGATGTCCAAGGTCTAGTGGCTGCATCTGATGAGGACCTTCTTGTTAAGGGGGACTTTCTGCAGAGTCCTGAAGCAAACCGGCCATCACATGGCAAGAGGGCGAGGCCTTCTGTGTGTGCCTCTGCTCTGGTCTTCCTCTCTCTCCTTACAAATCTGCCAGCATTCAGTCATGGGAGCCCCACCCAGATGACCTCATCTAATCCTGATCACCTCCCAAAGGCCCTGCTTCTTAACCCCATAGTCAGATAACATTTCTACCCTCTTAATTCCTTCACAATCAAATTTCCACACACGAATTTTAGGGGGACATATTCATGCCATCCCACGGAGCAGCAGGTTTCTGTTGTCCTTGCCTCTATAGGCACTGGTAACTACAAACTCCATCTGGCCCCTTCCTCTTGTAAAAAAAAAAAAAACACCCACTAAAACATTACTAATATTGAAAGATAAACTGAGACTGTTAAAATGTTAGAGTTTAGGACCAGCAGGTAGTGTGAAGGTAAAGATGCTAGATCTCTTGTGGCCAACTGAGTGTTATGAGACCTGGATCCAGCAGCTTGGGCATGTGTATGTGCATACTCAAAATCCCAAATGGACACTGGAGAAAGGATTGTGGTGTGGCCATCTTCCTTGGGTGAGGGGATGATGTCTCACTTTCCCTCTCTCTGTCTCTGGCAAGTGCATGCACTCTATAGCAAAAACAAAAACAAAAGCAAAGCCAAAGAAAAAGGAAAAACTTAGAGCTTATTTGAGCAGACAGTGATTTGTGAATTGGGCCATTACAGAAATAGAGAAGGAATTAGGGAGAAGTCTTTTATAAGATGAACAAAAAAAGGATTTGATTTGTTGAAGTGGAGCAGCAACCTCACTGGGTTTGTTTCCGTGGAAAGTCTCTACTTAGAGGGAGATTGGTGGCTCCTGACTAGTTAAGTTTATGATTTGTACTGAGCTAGAACTCAAGGCACTAGAGCTGCCTCAGCCAAATGCCTCCCAGTTAATTTTTAAAAAATATTATTATTATTATTGAGTAACTCTTCATGTGAATCTTTAGCCTGCGACCCACAAAGTTTCACAATTGTGTTTTTTTGTTTTGTTTTGTTTTGAGATCACATCTTTCTATATTCTAACATCCCTTTTTCTTTACTTGGTCATAGTCATTAGGGCTGTTCCCCAGTGAATTATCCAATTCTCCTTTCTGAGCACGGTGCTGCTTCTTTTTTTTTTTTAAATTCACTTATTTATTATTATTTTTTTACATGGGTTTTTGCCAGAGAAAGACAGAGAGAGAGAGAGAGAGAGAGAGAGAGAGAGAGAGAGAGAAAGAGAGAGAGAGAGAGTGTGCAAGCTGCCAGGTTCAGGGCTTGAACTGTGGTTGGCCATGTGGGAATTCTAGCACCTTAACCACCACACCACCTGCTGGCCCTGCATTTTGTTTTAATGTCAGACATATCACATAACTTGCCTTGCCCAATGAAATGTAGGTGGAAGTTAAATGTTACTTTCAGGAGGCAACATTTAGAACCTGCAGAATTCTGTTCCCATTTTTCCAGTAACATGGAATCATTCATGGAAGCATTTACATAGAAGCATCCTCTATCAGTTCATCCAGCTGGATCCTTGGATGGATTCAATGAGAAGAACTTCCTATTATACCTCCCTCCATCCTGCAACCCATATTAAACATGTGGTATGAGAGATAAATAAGCTTTTGTTGTCTTAAGCCATTGAGATGTGGGTGTGGCCATGGTGTTGGTCACAGCAGCCTAACCTGTTCTATCCCCACTGATCCACTGTATTCAACTGGTAGCATAAACAACCATTTATAAATATAGAACTGCTGGAGAATTACCTTTTGGTATAGGTTTCATTTTCCATTGTTGGATGGGCAGATGGAAAGGAGAAGTGAGTTCTTTGTAGTTTGAGGAAACAGTTATCATAACACTGTCAGCAGTCATTTTTTCAACTTCCCAAACAGCTGGCTGATAGTTTAATCAAGAACTGAAATTAGGGTAGGTTTGTGGCACAGAGACTATATGCTGCTCAAGAGAAGCTGGATCCCTCATGGTGATCATGGTTTGACTTCTTGCCAACTTAACCTGACTCATGCTGACCATGCTCATGAGGACCCACAAACTGATGAGCTGGATGACCAAAGGCAGGGGATCATGGTGTGAGCCGATCCTATGGAGGGTGCTTATCTCTGTCTCTCCTCTCTCACTCTCACATATGTGCTCATGCACTCTATCATGAATGAAGACAAAAATTGTAAAGAGCGGAAATGAGTTACTGTACAGTATAAAGGTCTCTAAAAATATAAGGCATCTACAGTGCGTCAGTTCGTTTTTCTAATACCTCTCTCTAGAGCACATATACATTGAATATTCACATGTCAAATCTTCAAGGAGAGCAATTCTAAGATAGACAAGTATCATCAACCCCAGAATCAAATAATGCCTGTAAAATAAGGATAAATTCAAGCACACTGAGGTTTTAGCTTTTTGGTGGGAAAAATTAGGTACTGTAACACTTTGGTTATTCTACTGTTTTTGATTCATTCAGTAATTAATTTTGCCCAAGTTAATACTATTTTGATTTTTCTCATTGTGGCCTGCCATTTTTGTTTGTTTGTTTGTTTGTTTTTTAACCAAAAACTTTCCCCAAGTTTTCTACTTACCATCTCTCACTTCCACTGACATTACCAGTAGCTTATAATAATGAAAACTCTAGTCTTCTTATGGGCATCCCTTGCCATGCATTTCTTTAGTCCTTCCTTGATTTGAAATTAATGTGAATAAAGAAAATACTCATTTTCTCTGTTATTTTTAATTGTTGACTTATAGTGTATAATTCAGAAACTACATATTCACCAGACTTGCTTGTGGCTAGGATGAAAACATTTTGCCGCATAAGATACAGTATTGTAAAGTAATTAAAATTTGATCTCTGCGCTGAATCCCACTCCGGTAGGCTGGCTGACCTTGGGCAGTTTAATCAGCCTTTGTGGATTTTGTTACCTCATCTGTAAAACAGGATTATGCAACTGAATCTTTAATTGGCTATTGTTTAAGCATTAATTGAATCGATACCTGTATAAAAAGTACTTGGGCAAATGTTCAGTGTTAAGAAGTGTTACACCCTATATAGTCAAGAAAGGAGAAAAACAGCTGGGAGTACAGGCTATGGTATCTGACTACCTCTGTAGCTTTAGGCAAGTTATCGTTCAGTTTCCTCATCTGTCAAATCGGGACAATAATAGTATTTACCTCAGAGGAGTTTTGTGAGGCCAAAACGAAATAGTGTGTGTAAAGCTCTTAGCAATAGTATTGGTTCATGTAGCTACCAGTTATTTTATTATTATTATTTTTAAAATTCTCAGCATTTAAAGGAATCTACCTTTAAGTAGATCTTTTACTTCCTTCTTTTTTTTGGCAGCATTTCTCTAACAGTTCGAAAGATTTCATTCCTAATGTCTAGTTTTTCTTTGATGGGGTAGTGTTTGTGTTGACCACAACAGGGCAATGGCCAGCAGTTTTTTGTTTGTCTGGTTGTTTTTCTTGTTGTTGTTGTTGTTTTTAAATTTTCCAGACATTATCCAAAAAATAAACCTCTTTCAGGGCAAAATAAATTCAAGACTTTTATTAATTCTTGCAAACACCTTAGAACCCATCTCACAGATGCTAACACTTTCCTGCACATCCTAACCCTGTGCCAGAATGCACAGCTCTGACATCTGAAATGAGAATTGTTTGGGTTCATTCAAAACATTCCATTTGGTGGGGTATATTTTGTACCGGAAGTTCAAGAGAATCACCTTAAGTGCTAAAGTTAGGCTATTCTGACTTGGTTTTCCATTCTATGCGTGGGGTCTTCACAAAGCTCATGGAAAATACATATGAAAGAATGATGCATGGGTTTAAAAACATTTTTGCCCCCAAATGAACTTGTTCTTTAATTTTATTTTCCATGAAATTGTCAAAGTCCCCTTGTATATTTATTCAGGTTTCTTTCCTGTTTTATTTTGCATTTATCAGAAGGGCATTGCAAGGCTTCTTTTGTGAAAACTGTGTTTCAGAATTAAGCAGACATTTATTTTCTGTTCCTTCATACCTCTGAGAAATTCCACATCAATCTCAGATCCTGTGTTTAAAAGTTCTCTAAAAAGGCATGGAAGCAAACTTCTGAGGAAAACAGCATTTCTTTTTATTTTTTAACTGTTACAAACAGTAACCACACTTCTTGGTCCAAGGCAAGTACTAGCTTTCCGTCTCCCAAAATACTAGTACTAAGTTTATTTAGGAATAATGCAGAGTCTTACAGATATTAAAACAAAAACCAAAAACCACTCCTACACTGGAATGCATATTCTTTGTGGGGTTTTTACAGTTGGGGAAGTGCTGAGTCATTGTCCAGCTGCCCTCACACGCCTATGGTTTGGAACGCTGCTGCGTGCTGGCGTTAGGTCAGCATGGGCTCTCTGCCATTCACCAGGCTTGCTTGCGGCTTGATGGAGCTTCCTGGAAATAATAGCAATGGTTCATCCTGTTAAAAGTGCTTTTTTATTTCTTTTTAAAAATTACTTATTTCTTTAATGAGCAAGAGACAGAGAGAGAGAGAGACAGAGAGAGACAGACAGAGAGAGAGAGGAATCCCAACAGGGTCTTCCCATCACACTCCACCCCCAACTTCAGCCAGCCGGAGATCACAGGCACACTCATTGTCAGCAAAGGCAATTCTCCAGATGTGCACCTGGAACGGTTCATGTGCTTCATCCTTGGAGAGCCTGTGCTCTTCCACTGCACCACTGTCTGGCCCCTGAGAGAACTTTTTAGAGCTTTTGACAAACACAATGATAATTACTAAGAAATCTTGGTCACTTCTGACAAAGATTGTTTGCCTGGACAAATTTCAGGCTGCAGAACATTCTCTCAGGCTCGTCTGTATACTTCCTTATGAAATTTAGTTTTAGCAAAGAACTCTGCTAAGTCAATTTGACAGGAACCCTCTTCCTTCGCTATCAGAGTACCTGTTATACCTAATATGTTGTTTTACTTGCTGTGAAGAATTGTTACACTTGATATATATTGTTTAATGGCTAAGGTAGTAGTTTACTGTGAAGAAAATGTTTGATTGTAATGCTGCTTGCTGAGAGCATACCTGACTCCATTTTGTAGTGTGTTCAGCCTGGCATTAGTCATGTTCCTGGAAATTCAACACTCAGCCAACACCCTAGTGCTTATCGCTGATAGCAGACTAGCCATATGCTGACCGATAGCATGAGGGACGTGAGCATGGTCTATGCTTCACGCCCCCTCATGACAGGCAAAAATATCCCACTTTGTTCTGACTCAAATCCCATAGACTTACATAAGAATATTCTGTTTTGTCAAGTCACCATGAGCCTGCCAAAATTAGACATAAAGAGGAGTCTGAGCCCAGCTCATGGGCTCTGTCCTCCTCTTGGACCAGATCCCATCTCGCTGCATCTGAGACTTCCCTTGCAGCCAGAGGCCCTGCAGGTTTGCACACTGACTCCTCCTCGCCCAGACAGCCCTCCACTCTGCCATCTTGGATGCTCCACTGTCGGCCACTAACCCTGACCTCTGTACTCTGGGATCACTGGGTGGACTTTTCCTCCTCCTTGGTCATCTTGTGACCACTACCACCATCATACTCTAAGATCTGCACGGAGCTCACCTCCAGCTCGGCTCAATGCCTGTGCCTCCTAGATGCCCAGCGGACTCAGCACTCAGCCTCTCTCTCACTTCCCCATTGCTGGGCCAGCCAGCATAGGATGCTCTGCACCACTTGTCTCCTCGTGACTTCTAAGCTCCCCTTTTTCCCTGTGTGATTAAAGTAACATGAAAGGCAAACCTGAGTCCTGTCCTCCTTCTGTGGGCTAGTTACAGATTGACTGTAACTGCTTGTGCAGCTAACAAGAGTGAATTGAACCTTTATTAAGTCGTGCTTAAGCTCTCCCTCTCTCTCGCTCCCTTTCCAAAACTCCCCCTTGCAACTCTCGCTCCTCCTCTGCAGGACAGGATCCTCAATATCAGATTGGGTTCCTTATCCTCCATTCTCTTCCCAGTGATGTCTGATCGCCTTGATCTGTCTTTAGTAAGAATCCTGTGAGATCATTTTAGCCAGAATCCCTCTTCTCCCTGATGTCTCCTCTCGGCAATTTTCTATCCACTGACCACCATCTGCTCTCTGGCTATAAAGACCCACATGCCCATGCAATAGCCAGAGGCCATTTCACTGCAAGACCCTGTCTCATAGTGGCCTCTATGCTTACTGTGACGGTCCTGTTAAAGCCTACTTTACTCTGCTTTAGACATTAAACAGCTTTTTGTTTAGCAGTTACCTATACCTCATTGCCTCTTTCATTAGCAAGACTCATTACAAGGGTGATTAAGAGAAATGAGAAGTCTCAGGGAAACTGGTTTCATTCTGATCCCAATAGAAGCAGCATGCTGGGGATTTAAAAGGAAAATGGTGCAAGCAATATTTCACTAAGAATCCTGTGGGTAAAATATGTTAAAAAAATCAAAAGGCAAGTGTCGTCAGCAGGTGGCATAGTGGTTAAGGCACTGGACTCCCACGTGGGCAACCAGGTTGGAGTCCTGATATGGCAATGGCTTGAAATATGCAGGCACCTGTGTGTGTGTGTGTATATGCCCAAAATCCCTAGAGGAGAATGGAGCAAAAGGGTTGTGGTGTAACTATTTCCGGGGTGGGGATTGGGGTGATTTTTCACTTTCTGTCTCTCTGTCTCTATCTCTGTCTCTCTAGTGAGTGCCTGTGCCCTATAGCAAAAATCTCAACAACAGAAAAAGGTGAGTGATGGGCACTCAGGGAAGGGTGGAGCTGGATCTTAGCAGTGGGGAAGTGGAATTTGAGAGGGTGGGGGAAAGTAACCTAAGAAGGAAATCATAGTACATCTTGACTAACAAGCTGATATTTGGGAAGATGGAGAGACTGTATATGTCAAAGAAGCCCCAACTCTTTGCTTCCTTGTTTGAGGCATGAGCTCTTTGCTAAACCACAAGCTCCGGGGAATTCTCTCAGCGGGTCACGCTTCAAGCACACCTCCACCAGGGGGCGCTGTGCTCCAGGAAAAATAAATCACACCGTTCTGGAAATAGGAGGTCCTTCCCGTGGAGCCACGAATGGGAATGTTTTGAGAATGGTGTAAGTTCACAGTTTCAGATCCTCGGTGCTGTGTCTTGTTGCTCCCTCCCACCCCTGAGATGGCCATTTTCTTCTGCAGTGATGCTTTTCCCAGGAGAACAGAGCCCGGCCTGCAGCACAACCCTCCAGTCTTCTCTCAGTACCCTCTTTCTTCCAGGTTGCTCCTCCCCTTCCTTTGTCCCGATAACATCGAACAGGGCAAACTCAATTTCTGCAGCTTTTTATTGACTAGCTGATCCTCTAGATGTACCAGGGAGAGGTTATTTCCTTTTTCGCAGGAAACCTCAACATCAAGGTGGAAAAGGACTGGTTTCCAGGAAGAGCACCTCCAGAAAAGACCACCCCGCTAAGAAACAAACAAACTTTTTATCTAGGTACTTCCTGTTTCCTCAGTTTAAAGTACTCCCTGCCCTCGCCAGAACCTTGTGAAAGCACTTCAAAAGCTGTCTCCCAGGTTTCAGGCTCAGAGAGTTTTTTCTTTTAACTCTTTACTGTGAGCCCTAAGTAGTCTGTGGTTGTCAAAGGGGCATGATTACTAAATTTTATTCAGCTACTTTCTGCAAAAACTCTTGGGTGTATCCAATCTTAACATGTTTAAAATATTATTCCTGTGGTTTGGGATTTTAGAGGAAAGCCATGTTCACATGTCACTGTGATGTGAAAGGCACATGGCAAATGTTATTGTCACTTGTAAATGTAAATATATTTACTTAATTAATTTATTTAAATTTGCAAAAATACTCATTACTGGTACCACTGGTGGCATAGTGGTTAAGGCATAGACTCCCACATGGTCAATAATGGTTGAAGTCTTGGACCTGGCAACTTGAAAATCACCCTAGGCACGTGGACATGTATGCCCCAAATCCTTAGAGAATGGAGCAGAAGGGATTGCAGCATGGCCATGCCCACTGGGGGATGACTTCTCACTTTCCCTCTCTCTCTCTCCAGTGAGCACACATGCCCTATGTCAAAAACCTTAAAAAAAATACCCATTACTACTATAATTTTGCAAGTGAAGATGTATACAATTTCATTTTCACTTCTAACATTATGATAGCTTATATTCTTTGTTTTATTTTATTTATTATTATTTTGATTGTATCTTTTCTTTTTATTATTATTATTAGTTTAAAATTTGCTATAGAGTACATGTGCTTTATCAGAGAGAGACAGAGGAGAGAGGGAGAGAGGAAAGCAAGCTGTCAGGTCCAGGACTCGAACCTCAGTCAGCTCTTTGGGAGTCTAGCACCATGCCACCGGATGGCCCTGATAGTTTATATTTCTTTCTGGCTCTGCATATTCTCCTTGAGAGGCACAAATAATAATAGTGTGTTATTACAAAATAAAGAAGTTACTTAATTTAAAACATTTACTTTGTTCTTCCATGAGAGAGACACGGAGAGAGAGAAAACCCCCAACAGGTCTTCACATCACAGTCTATCCCCAGCTTCAGCCAGCTCTGGATCATGGGCATAATATGCCTACCATGTTTAGGCAAGTCTCTGGTTATGAATCTGGAAACCTCCCCTTGAGGGTCAGCCTCACAGAGTGTTGAATTACCTGTGAGCCATTGTCCAGCCCCAAGAAAGACACTTTTTAGAAACCAGTGTTGCTTTTCAAAAATTCTGCTTTAGGGACCAGGAGGTGGTATGGTGGTTAAGGCGCTGGACACTCCCACATGGCTGACTACGGTTCGAGTCTTAGACCTAGGAGATTGCTTTCTCACTTCCTCTCTCTCTCCTGTCAAATTAAAATAAATACATGAATAAATTTAAAAAATCTCTTTTATAATGCCAGCCTTCCTCAGCGGGAGCATATAAAGGGACTAGCCATCATGTAAACCTACTATACATTATTCTAGGGAGAGTAAGAAGATCTGAAGGGAAGGAGACATGAGAAACGTGAGCGATATGAGCGTGCACATTACCACCTCCCAAGATCTCCCTTTTCTGTGTAAAAATGAGAAGGATAACTATCTCAAAAAGCACATTGGGGAGATCAAAATCCAAAGACGATGAATGGGAAAGTACTCATCAAAGTCGAATGTGCTGACTGAATGTTGAGGCTATTATCGATCTGATAGCAGCAGAGGAAAGGAGGCTGTAGGAGAAGGTGGTGAGGGTGGGGGGGAGGGTTCAATATCTGGGAGTTGACCCCCTACTGAGTCAAGATGAGTGGAGAAGTTAGGAGACCCAGGGAGAACTCCCTGTCTTCACAGTTTTGCACCCTGTGTGGCTCTGAGGAGTTCTGAGGTGGGGTGATGGTGGTGGTGACTGTATTTCATAGTGGACATGGCAGCAATCCATTGTCAGGAGAGTTGGTGCTGCCGGGTGATAACCTTGACATTGGGGAAGTTCTTCCAACTCTCTAAGCCTCAGTGTCTGATCTGTAAGTGGCACATGATGATAGGTGTTTGCTATGGCTTCAGTGTCCCCTAAAAAGTCATGTATTGAGATTTGGTTGTGATGGAATTAAGAGGGTAAAAACTTAAACACTGATTATGTTGTAAGGTGGGGTCTTCAGGAGGAAATTGCGATGAAGGTCATCATGGCAGAGTCCCCACGATTGTGTCCTGCTGGAAAGGGAACGAGACCAGAATAGAGAGACTCTGGACGCACACACTCTGCTCTGCGCTCCAGCTCTGATGTGATCTCCAGGACTCTTCAAGATCCCCACCAGACACGGCCCCTGGACTAGGACCTCCAAACTGTAAGCTGACACACCTCTATTCTCTTACATTATTCAGACTCAGGTATTTTCTGTTATTAGCATTGGAACAGCTTAGAATGATGTTATTGTCAGCATAAATGGGAAGAATAGATAAATTCACTGTGTAAGGTATGGACTATGGTAATGCAGTGACAGAAACAGTAAAGATTAACTGGCCCGCTTGCTGAAGCAAAGCACTGGCACCAAATCATACTAGTAGTCCTTGTGTTTCTCACTCCACACACTCCCAGTAAAAATAAAGGGGTCCAGGGACCAGCAGTTAGCATAGTGGCTGTATCGCTGGACTCCCATGTAGTCGACCATAGTTTGAGTCCCGGACCCAGTGGCTTAAACTCACGCCAAGCACATGTGCGTGTGTGCCCAAGATCCTGAGAGGAGAATGGAGGAGAAGGGATTGCAGCATGACCATCCCCCTGGGGGGGGTGATTTCTCGCTTTCTATCTCTCTTTCTCTCTCCCTCTGTCTGGCGAGCCTACGTGCCCTATAGCAAAAACCTCTCAAAAAAAAAAAAAAAAAGGGGGTCCATTTCACTACGGAATATCTTTTCTGAAGCCGTAACAATTATTAGATTTATTAAACATTGGGCTAACAGGTGATATGGTGGTTAAGGTGCTGGATTCCCACATGGCCAACTGCTGTTTGAGTCCTGGACTTGATAGTTTGAAAATCATGCTGGGTATATGTACATGTGTGCCCAAAGTCCTGAGAGGAGAAGGGATTGCAGCAGGGTCATCTCCCCTGGGGAGTGATTTCTCACTTTCCCTCTGTCTCTCTCTGGTGAACACACAGGACCTATGGCAAAAAATAAAAATAAAATAATTAAAGGTTCATCCTTGAGTATCTGTTTTATTCTCTGTGATGAAATGCTGCATGATTATGTTGGCTATTTAAGGAAAAGCAATTATTTCATTGTTTAAGACGTGAGTTCAACTAGCTGCTTTTTTTCATAGATCATTAATGTATTTTAAGAAATATTAACAAATTACTGTTATCTAGACAATTTGACGAACATATCCTTGAAAAGGAATGAGGTGAACCTGTCGTTTCAAAGCAAACAACTGATAGTATTTGCTGCCATGGTAAAATTCAAACTTCCCAGAAAAAGTTAGAATTTAGTCTGCCACCATAAGCTTGGTAGCTTTCCAATGCTTGGTTATTTTTCTAGTAAGATTGGTGATCTTAACTCACATTTAAAAAAATAATAAACTCGATTTTTAGAG
>NW_006203898.1:0-3474 GCF_000334495.1 Tupaia belangeri chinensis
GGCATGGAACCTTTTCAAAGATTGACCATATGATAGGACACAAATCAAGCCTTTACAGATTTAAAGGCATAGAAACTATATTCAGCATCTTCTCTGACCATGATGGAATTAAACTCAATATTAATTTCAAGAAACACCCTTAAAAATACACAAACACATGGAAACTAAACAACCTACTCCTAAATGACTTCTTAACTACCAAGAAATTAAGTCTGAAATAAAAAGATTTATGGAAACCAATGATAATGAGTACATGAGTTTTCATAATCTATGGGACACTACAAAAACTCACGCCGGGCGCGTGTGCATGCGTGCTCAAGATCCCAAGAGGAAAATAGAGGAGAAGGGATTGCAGTGTGGCTATACCCCCGTGGGGTGATTTCTCACTTTCTGTCTCTCTGTCTCTCTCTGTCTCTCTGGTGAGCGCACGCGCCCTATAGCAAAAAACTGTCTTAAGAAAAAAAAAAAGCAGTCAAAAGAGGGAAATGCACAGCAATTAGGGGACATAAGAAAAAGATGTATCGGGCTTGAGGAAGGACATCCAGAAGAAAAATACGGAGGCAAAGCATTAATGGGACAAAGAAATGATCTGTTATCTATCTATTATCTGTTGAAGATATTTTATAGTTTAATCAACTGGACTAGGGAGAAATGTTCACATGTTGAAATATTCACTTTGTAAGCTAAACAATGTGATTGTATGTATAAAAACTGAAATAAAAAGAAAAAGAAAAAAGAAAAAGAAAGAAAGAAAGAAAGAAAGAAAAAGATGGAGGGGTCAGTGGGTGGTATAGTAGTTAAAGGCACTGGATTCCTACATGGCCAACTGTGGTTCAAGTCTCAGATACAACGCCTTCTCCCTTTCTTTCTTTCTTTCTTTCTTTCTTTCTTTCTTTCTTTCTTTCTTTCTTTCTTTCTTCTTTCTTTCTTTTCCTTTCTCTCTATCTCTTGCTGGTCAAATTTAAAAAAAATAATAATAATAATTCTTTTTTTTAAGACAGCAAAGTCTTATTTATTTATTTATTTATTGTCATTCTATAACTTAACCAGAGAGAGACAGAGAGACAGAGACAGAGAGAGAGAAAGGGCAAATGAGAAAGCAAGTCACCAGGTCCAGGACTTGAACCTCAGTTTGTCACATGGGAGTCCAGTGCCTTAACCACCATGCCACCTGCTGGGCCCAATAAATAATTCTTTAAAAAATAAAGGAAGAAAAGAAAAAGCCCACAGAGCCCCATGCTAGCCAGGACAGAACCCATCCAGGCAGGTCCATCTTTGCTGTCCTGTACCTTCTGGAACCAGCTTCACAACTGTGAAGCTCCCCCAGCTAGGGCCCCTGCAAGTGTGCTACGTGTTTTTCATATTTTAGTCCTTTTTTATTTTCTGTGATGTGTTTTTTCTTCTCCTTTTGTTCTAGTTCTTTCCTTCATTTCCTTCCTATTTCTTCACTTTTTCTTTCTATCTCTGCTGTTTCTTCCTATTTCTTTGCCTTTTCTTCCTATTGCTCTTTCCTACTCCCTTTTCCTTTTCCCTTACTTTCCCATTTTATTACTCAGCCCTTACCCACTGCCTAGAGAAGACTCAGTGCATAGTAACTAAACATCTGATTTCTTTTTTATTTTTTGGAGAGGTTTTTGCTATAGGGTGTGTGCACTCACCAGACAGACAGAGAGAGACAGAGAGACAGAAAGCGAGAAATCATACCCCAGGGGTGATGGCCATGCTGCAATGCCTTCTCCATTCTCCTCTCAGGATCTTGGGCATGCACGCACCTGGGCCTCGCATGAGTTTAAGCCACTGGGTCCAGGACTCGAACCACAGTCGACTACGTGGTAGTCCAGCGACATAGCCATTATGCTAACCGCTGGTCCCAACATCTGAATATTTTGAGTTTTAGAGAATTCTTTGCTCCTCATTGTACTGGTTGTAACAATAGGGGAAGGGGAACTCTTCTTCATAAATCTGATTTCCACACTCCTCCTGTGATTCCCACACTGGAGGACACAGCAAAAGGGAGAAAATAGAAATGAATTATTTTACAGTAATGGAAACACACGAGCTCACACTTGTAGAATCCTTTTACAACAAATGAACCAAAAGTGAATACACTATCAATGACTAAAAATCAGAGAAGAAGTAAGGAAAAATTAGAGGGTATTACCAAAATGTCAGAAAAAGAATTTAGAACATTTATCGTGATGAAACTCTATGAAACCCAAGGGAAAATAGATGTTGAGTTCCAAGAGATAAGGATATGATATGAAAGAAGAATTGGACACCATTTAAAAAAATCAAACGGAACTCATAGATATAAAGGCTGTAATAAAGGAAATCAAAACTTCCCTTGAAAGTGTTAAAAGTAGGTTAGACCATGCAGAAGATCAAATCTCAGAAGTAGAAGACGAAACCAATGACCTAGAATAAAATGATCAAAAACAGCCAAGAAAAGTAAGGATACTACATAAGAAATACTAGATACCATACAAGGAATATCTGAATAATTGGTGTCCCATAAGGTGAAGAAACTAATAAGGGCATTGACAGTCTTTTTTTTTGGGGGGGGGGGGGGTTTTTGCTTTAGAAAAAAAAACCAAAAAGACAGAGAGAGACAGAGAGATAGAAAGTGAGAAATCACCCCCAGGGGGATGGCCACGCCACAATCCCTTCTCCTCCATTCTCTTCCATTCTCCTCTTGGAATCTTGGGCATGCACACACACGCGCCTGGCGTGAGTTTAAGCCACTGGGTCCAGGACTCGAACAGCAGTCAGCTACATGGGGGTTCAGCGACATAGCCATTATGCTAACTGCTGGTCCACTGGGCATTGACAATCTATTCCATGAAATTCTGGAAGAAAACTTTCCAAGTCTAGAGAGATTAAGACTGAAATAAAAAGATCCATGGGAACAAATGGTAATGAATGCACAATTTCCATAATTTATGGGACACTGCAAAAGAGGTCTTAAGAGGGAAGTTCATAGCAATTAGTGCACATAAGAAAAAAATGGAAAGGTGGCAAAAAATAAATAACCTAATATGCCTCAGGGAACTGGAAAAACAACAACAGAAAAATCCAAAAAAAAAAGCCAAGAGTAAAGAAATAATAAAGATTCCAGCAGAAATAGATGAACTAGAAAATAAGTGTACTATACAGAAAATAAATAAGAGCAAAAGCTGGTTCTTTGAAAAGATAAACAAGACTGACACACCATTAGCTAGACTAATTAAGAAGAAGAGAGAAAGAAACCAGATACATCAAATTTGCAATGAATCAGGCAACATTACAACTGACATAATAGAAATACAAAACATCATTAGAGGATACTATGAGCAACTATGAGCAATCTTATACCAAAAAAGAAGAAAACCTGGATGAGATGGACAAATTCCTGGACACATAATCTACCAAGATTGACTCAGGAAGACATCGAAAGCCTTTGTAGACTTTTAACAAGCAATGAGATTGAATCAGTAA
>NW_006203899.1:0-13699 GCF_000334495.1 Tupaia belangeri chinensis
TATGGAAGAAAATGAAATAAAAAATAATAAAGGGAAAAATTTATAAAAAATAAAATAAGACATATAGAGAAAAAAATAAAAAGCTAATAAAATAAAAAGGAAGTTTTCTCTCCCTGGTGAAACCAGACATATGCAAAATTATTGCATTGAATAATTTAAATGTGTTTTATTAGAACTTCTCAAAATTTAATACACATATTCATTTCTGAGGATTTTTAAAGTGTAGATTTTGATCTAATAGGTTAAAGATGGTTCCAAGAGTCTACATTTGTAATTATCTCAGCTGATCTTGATGCTACTGGTCTGTGGGCCACCGGTTGGGTAGTAGTAGCTCACCTCATGTGCTGAGACAATCTATCTCTCTCCAGAACTGTTTTTCATTTCTTCTGTGAAGTGTTGGGCTTCATCCTGCATCCCTTCCTTCTTAGTTGTGTGTGTGTGGGACACTGTTGATTCAATCTGAAAATCACATTGAATAAGACTAAAAACTGAACAAAAGATATCTGAATGAATATTACAGTACTAAAGTATTATGTATGTAAAATGATGGCCCACTTTGAAAAATATGTGATTACTTTGTAAGTAAACTTTTATTTGAAAATGTTACTTATTATGCTCTTATAATTTAAAATGTAAGTACTATATAATATACTCTTAAGAGATAAATAAGGATGGGCCAACAGGTGGAATGTTGGTTAAGGTTGTTGGAGTTCATGTGAGTAACTGTACAGTTCAAGTCCTTATCCCAGTGGCTTGAAAAACTACTCCATGGCATTTGTGCCCAAAATCCCAAGAGAAGAATGGAGAAGGGACTATAGTGTGGTTATCCCCCACCCCAGGATTCTTACTTTTGCTCTGTCTCTGTTTCTCAGTCTCTCTCTGGTGAGCACTGAAACAGTCCTGCAACAATCCTAAGACTGACAATGTGCCCATATATATATATATATATATATATATATATATATATATGTGCATATTTTAGTTTGTGCAATGATAGGTATTTCTTCGAAATGTTTTTGTAGCTCTTCCCTCCAAATTTCTACTCTGCTTTAGGTGAAATGATAAGGACCTGAAAAAATAATTCTTGGAAGAATACCCATCTTGGAGTTTAAGTAAACAAGGGAGCTGTCTGGGCAAAGATGTTGTGAGAGTAACTGACCCGTTCCTTCAGTTGTTTCTTTTTTATTATTATTCATGGCCCAAAGCACTGATTCTAACACTGGGGTTCATCAAAGGCTAATGAGATAAGGTAAGAAAAAAATAGTGTCTACTAAAGACCTGATAGATCATATGTTATATGCTCCAATATGTGTGTGCATAAAAAGGAGTAGTGTCCATAACATTTCTATGACCTTGAGGGAAATTTGGCTCAACATTTTCGGAACAAATGGGATAAATGTGTTGTATGGGAAAAGACTGTTTCTCTACATCCCCTTATTCATATACTAATAAATTACACATAAACTATTCACTGAGGTCCTTCAAAGCCTACAATAATACACTGGAAAACCAAGAGACCCACCAGAATAGCTAAGGAAAATGTGTTGGCAATGATGCAGTTATTTAATCAAGAGGGAAAAATGAGTTTACAAAAACTTACTGCTGCAACTGGGCCAGAAGGTGGTGTGGTGGTTAAGACACTGGATTCCAACATGGCCTACAACAGTTCAAGTCCCTGACTTGGCAGACTGAAAATCATGCCAGCAATATATGTGTGCATGCCCCAAATCACAAAAGGATAGAGGAAAAGATTGTAGTGTGGCCATAACCCCTGGGGGTGATTTCTCACTTTCCCTCACTGTCTTTCTCTGTCTCTCTTTCTCTAGTTAACGCACATACCCCATGACAAAAGTCATTAAGAATATGTGTGATTAAAGTCAATTACTTCTGTCCTTCGTGACTTGTGGTTTTGGGGGCATGATTTACAAACTGGAAAATGGACAATGACCAGGAAGTCAGTGACTGGTGTTCACTCCACATTTCCCATACCACAATCCACTGCCCACCCTAAAGATCCACGTGCAGCCTGTGCTCCCAGAAACTGCAGCTTGTGCAAGCTGACATCAAGGTCCTCAGAGTGTCCCAACTTCAGGGGACCCTCAAGCCCACCCATTCAAGGATACCAAGAGTTTGGCACTTCTGCTGTCCCCCACCATCAATATTTGCTTTGGCCAGGGTATGGACTTGGTCCCATATCCCCCTGATTGGCTGGAGCCAAGGTGCACTGAACTCCAAGTGAGCCTTCCAGTCCCCTCCTATGCACAGTTCCAGGCATATGCTAACTAGGTCCCCTCCCAGAATGCCATCCCTGGGGACACAGCCGAACATTTTGCCCTAATCTATTAACCAGTTAGCAATAAGTTACTTAATGTGCCATGATGGGTGTTGTCTGTCTCTCTAGACCTTCTTACTCTGGGGGCTGGATTGGGTTCACCATCCTAATTCTTTTGCGGAAAGGAGCTGCCAGGAGGGGTAGGTATCAGCCTGGGCTGGGACAGGGAAGAAGTTACAGCCATTGGACAGGGTACCCACCATGCCCTGGACTCTCCCCAGACCCCTGCAGACCTTTAAGTCCTTCTCCAGAGATGGTGCCAACTGCCCCCCAGATCTAAAAAGGGCCAACTTCTGCACCGATCCATGCTGGGATCTCATAGCTAAGTTTTTATGCCTCTAGGTGTGATGAGCTGTCTGCTACATTTCCACCACAAAGTTTCCTTGGCAGAAATGCCCACTTGGGGATGCTGGCCTGTTCCAGCTGTTCTCTATGTGCCCAAGTCAGTGAGAAGACTTGAAAACTCCAAAGCATTACAAACATTATTTTCTACACTTTTCTATTTCAAGTTTATTTTTGCCTCAAGATTTGTAGATAAATATTTGAGATTTCTATCTTATATGTAATTTGAATGAGGTCATAACATAAACTTTATTCTCCTGACATCTTTTTTTTTTAAGAATTATTTCTTTTAACTTTATTTATTCATTTTAATTTGACCAAAGAGGAACACAGTGAGAGAGTGAGAGAGCAAGAGAGAGAAGGAAAGTGAAAAACAAGCCACCAGGTGTGGGATTTGAACCACAGTCAGCCATGTGGGAGTCCAGCGCCCCAACCACTATGCCACCTGCCAGCCCCTAGTTTTTTATAGAATTATTTAATTTTACTTTTTATTATTATCATTATTATTTTAATTTGACCAAAGAGCAATGTTAAGTGCAAAAGCACATCACCAGATCTGGAATTCATACCACAATCAGCCATGTGGGAGTCCAGCACACCTTAACCATCATCCCAACTGCCAGCTCCCCGACCTGTTAATATATGTGTATGAACCATTATATTTCCGTATTTGCCTTTGTTTAAGTTAATCATTGTTAAGATCTTGTGCCTATCTAGGCACAAGGTAGACACAAATAATGTTCAATAAATGTTAGTTAAATGACAAACAGGAATGGCAGTCCAGCATTGCAGAATTCCTTTCTCTGCCCAACTCCCAGACAGAAGTTTCTAGCTTAGGATAAATTGAAATATGGTCTTTTAAAAAAATAGTTAATAAAGGCCAGCAGGTGGCATGGTGGGTAAGGGCACTGGATTCACACATGGCCAATCACTGTTCGAGTCCTGGACCTGGTGGCTTGCTTTCTCACTTTCCCTTTTACTCTTTCTCTGTCACTCACTGGTAAAATTAAAATAATAATAACAATGAATGGAGCTAACTAAATAAATAATCCCTTTAAAAATAATTTTTTAATTATTTAATTTTATTTAATATTATCATTATTTAATTTGGAACTTGAACATGTGCTCACCAGAGAGTGAGAGAGAGAGGGGAAGAGTTGGAAAATGACAAAGCAGGCATTCAGGCCCAAGACTCAAACCATGGTCAATCACATAGGAACCTAGTGCCTCAACTATCATGCCACCTGTTGGCCTGCAATGTGCTTCCCTCGACTCTTCTGAACATGTTATACTCTCCAATCTTAGCTTATGAAAAATGATGATTATAAAATTTTTAAGGTACCATGTTGACATTTTAACTCATCATGATTTATTTCCTCACTGTAAAATAAATCTTAGAAATAATAAAAAATATGGGTTTGCTCTAAGTGGTACCTTTTATTGTTGGAGTTAGGTCTCAGTGACCACACCAAAGTTCAGGTGCTCACTGCTGAACAGCCAACACTTGAGAGACAAATGTTGATGAAAAGGAAAGATACTTTTATTCAGGAAACTTTGACCTGAAAAGATGTAAACTAATTCTCAAAAGACATCTCCTTTCAGGAAAATCAATCTGGCTGATGAGAAACACCTATTGTGGCATCGCTCTGAGAAGAAACAGCAACAAATAAATGCCAACACTTCTAGCAGTGGAATGATGCAAGACTGACAAACTGCAAGAAATAGACTAGAAGCTCCTAGAATAGTGAATCTTGGCTAAGAGACATAAAGAATGAGTCAATTTTCTGAATGTGGAGACACTCCAGAGCCCTGTGTACCACAGAGGAGAAGGTGAGAGGAACTATCCCACAAAACTACATATTTCATACACCAACCTCAGACCCCAGTGCTCTTCAACTGCATAATAAAACTGCCAAGGAGGTAACACTCATTATAGAAAAGTACAAAGTTACGCTTCAGTGCAAACATTACATTTTCTTTACCAATCCTCCATAAGAGCTTGGTGCAGTCTTCAAAGTGAACCAGGTGGTAGAGCAAGTATATGATTAGAACCAGTCTTACATCTCCACAGTTCTGTGGGTTGAAAGCGACAATACAGAGGACAGGAATCCTCTAATATTGGGAGAAATGAGGGGAACAACCCCAGTGACTGAAAACTACCAGCTCCTTTGCACAATGTAGACCAAGAGCCCTGTGCATAACCACACCCACTCCCAGTACGTGTGAAACTACCAACCCCATCAAAGACTGAGGAATCTGGATATTTCCTCCAACTAGCTGGCAGGCCTACACTCTCCCACTTTTCAGAATTGAGTCTCAGAGAATGGCTACTTGCCCACTCTAAGGTCACATGCAGTACAGCCCTTCAGAATACCCTTGAATTGTTAAGTGTAGGAAAAGCAAAGAGGAGGGTACCTGAGAAATGGGTACCAGGGGATGCCATCCCAGTTAGTGGGAAGATGACAGGACACTGCCCCAGGACAACCATAATCCTGGAGAACATCATCTAGTCACCTAGATGCTAACATGAGTTTGCTTGGATCTTATCAATCACTGGCTAATGCCAGGCACCACAGACCAGGCATGCTGACCCCACTTGATCCCAGAGACTCAGAAACATTCTATTCCTCAGGAGGCTGCCTTAACAGGACCACATCCAGGTTTTACAGAACTCCTGTCCCACAGGCTTTACTGACTATACATCTAGGCTCAAATTGACCCCACCAAATTTAGTTTGCCTCTGGCCCCTCTGGACACCCTCCCAAAGGTAATCTATGAGTTTTTTGGGTCACCTTGAGCCCTCCTAGGCCTGTCACCTAGGCTCTGCTTAGACCCATAAGACTTAGCTCACCTCCAATCCTTGTGGGCTATCTACCCTGAACCCTGTTCAGGCTTAGTTGACCCCACTGGCCTTTGAGCACTGCAAGGCACCTCACCTTACCCTGTTCCACTTAGGATCTCATGTTCTGCCTTTCTTCTTCTTAGTCCATGTCCTGGCATAGCAGGCTTTTCTACTCAAGCCCTATTGAGCTGTACTGGTCTCAAGGGGAGCTTAACCTAAGCCTGGTTAGGACACACTTGGAAGTGATTCTGTGCTGCTAACCTCTGGGCTTTATGAACTTTCCTGTCCATGCCTTACTGGGTACTCACTGGGTCCCCACTAGCCTCACCGTAGGGTCTCACAAGGTGGTCTTCTGGACATGCTCAGTCCTGCTTGTCCTGCCCACCTCTGTACCTCACAGGATCACCACTCCTGATACCACATGAGTCCTATTTTCCCACTTCTATCCTTATCCCTCAGAATCCTACAGAAACCATACTCAAGACTTGCTCAATCCATACAATATGAAGGACCCTACCTAGTGTCCACTTCCTCTAATAGGTACATACATATTGTTCCTGGATCCACTGAGCCCTGGTAAATTATTACTCTTGCACAGGGCCCCATCTGAGTCCCACTAATCCATAGCTTTAGATGGAGGCACAGAGTTCCCTTACCTAGATCCAAAGATAATCACCTCCCATTTATCAAAATCCCTGATTTAAAAACAAAATGAGAATCAATGCTAAAATGATTAACTAGTACAAAATCAAGTGGTTAACCTGTACTAAAGGTAATAGTCATATGGCATTTAACTTAAAAATACTAAAAAAAAAAAAAAAAAAAAAAAAAAAAAAAAAAACCCCTCATCAAAAACTTACATGAAAAATATTTAAGTCACCATTGAACCACAGGTGCACACATACACACACACACACACACACACACACAACAATTGGAAAAGCAATTCATATTGTTGACTTGGAAGACTCAATTTACAAAAGATGTAAGTTTTCTCTAACTTTATTCATAAACTCAATGTGACAGCAACACAAACAGCAGCAGATTTTATTTACTTATTTATTTTTGGTGATGTGGGTATGGCTAAAACAAGGCCACTCAAAAGCTCATAAACCAAAATAAATAAATAAAAATAAAACAAAAATCAATCCAACAAGAAGAAAATATTTCACTTCCAAAGGAACATACTAACTCCCTTCTAAAGAGTAAAGTACATAAAAGTATATAAGTTTTAGAATCCAAATTCAAGATATTGATTATAGCAAAACTCAATTATTACTCTTGCACAGGGCCCCATCTGAGTCCCACTAATCCATAGCTTTAGATGGAGGCACAGAGTTCCCTTACCTAGATCCAAAGATAATCACCTCCCATTTATCAAAATCCCTGATTTAAAAACAAAATGAGAATCAATGCTAAAATGATTAACTAGTACAAAATCAAGTGGTTAACCTGTACTAAAGGTAATAGTCATATGGCATTTAACTTAAAAATACTAAAAAAAAAAAAAAAAAAAAAATAGAAATAATTTAGTTTAATTAAGGTCTTTTGTGAATCAACAAAATGTGAAAAATAAAAAGCATGAAAAGCAGCTGTAGTACCAGAGACAGTGTGGAGGAGGGCAGGAATTGGCTCCTGCTTATGACGCTTTGGATGTTGCCAACAAAATTGGGATCATCTAAAATTTTAAATAAAGTTAAATAAATAAATAAATACACCACTACAGAAGGTACTCCTCAAATCACGAAGGAGTACTCCACTAGATGCCTGAAATCCAAAAGAATACAAGAAATATAAAAATAAATAAATAAAAATAAAACAAAAATCAATCCAACAAGAAGAAAATATTTCACTTCCAAAGGAACATACTAACTCCCTTCTAAAGAGTAAAGTACATAAAAGTATATAAGTTTTAGAATCCAAATTCAAGATATTGATTATAGCAAAACTCAATAAGATACAAGAGAATTTCAAGAGACAAAAAAACCAATTGCATAACATGAGAATGCTCCAGAAAGACAACTACCTAAAAGAGAATAAAAAAGAGGGTCAGCAGGTGTCACGCATGTTAAGTTGATAGATCTCACATGGCCAACACTGCAGTTAAAATCCTGGACCCAGTCACTTAAAAGTCACACATATTTATGAATGTCCAAACTTCTGTACAGAGACTAGGGGAGGGATTGTGCCATGGCCATCTGCCTGGGGGATACTTTCTCACTATCTCTCTCTATCTGTTTGAGGAGGACATGCACCCAATAGCAAACTTGAAGAGATTCAAATGAAAATCCTTGAGATAAACAGTACAATATAGGTAATAAAATATCCTATAAAGTGCACTAACAAAAGATTATGCTATGCAAAAGTGTATCTGAACTTAAAGATACAGCTATGCAAATAGTCCAAATTCTGAAAAAGAAAATTAAAAATGAACAGTAAAGTAAGTGGCCATCCTCTCTGAAAGATGGCTTTTCAGATTCTGTCTCTCTCTCTGGTGATCACATGTGTTCTATGGGGGAGTGACTGGCCAGATTAACGAGGTAATAAATCTGGATTGTCGCCCAGCTAATTTGGTGTCTTTAACTAAAATAACAGAACCTTCACCCAATCCATTAAGAAAGGCAGAATTTAAGAAGTTATCATTTCAATAAATTTGATAACTTGCCTCTGTCTAGAATAACATTTAAAGTTTTCTTCCAACCATTCAAAATAATCAATGATTGATGCATGCAGTCTTTGTTTCTATTGTTGAAATATATTTCAACATTCCTTGGAAATACTTATGGTATAACTGCATCAAGAACAATTCTTAAGAGGCAGACTTGTTTTCATTCTCCTGGGTTTTTAATTCAAATCTATACCACAGTTTCAATAAACAATTTCATCAGTTCTGGGGCACTCTCTTGGAACTAATTTGAGCCAGCTGATGAAGGTCACAATGTCTAGGCTCACAGGATTACGCATTTAAATGAAATTCCCTAGCAACACATAACAGGACCTCTGTTGCATGTGAAAAACCATTTATAACATCAATTTGGTTTATAGGTTATATACTAAGGCTAGTATTGCTCTGTTACAGACTTTACATGAGAGGGTAGCCAAAAAAGGGTGGTTAGAGGATGGCACTGGAGTCTGTCATATTATCTTCTGTGGGGGTGGAGATGGAGGTGAAAGAGCAGAGCTCAGGATGTGGAAGATTATACAGAAGAGCATAAGGAGGTGCCAGAGAGGTAGTGAAAGAGTGGTAGAAATAGAAGAGCTCCCTGAAATTTTAATTCCAACATGGATTCTGGTAACTTTTTATTTAAATTCTGAAAAAAAGGTGGTTCTACTGTATCTGAGGTAGCTTCTAGATATCATTGAAAGTAACTTTCCATTCAATTTGCCTGGTTCTATAACCAGCTCTTCCCAATTATGCATATGAACATGCCGTTTAGAAATTTCAAAGGATTCCCATTTTTGCCAATGAAGATTGAGGTCACTGTAACTTTTGTGGGCCGATTTTCCTAAGTACTTGCAAGGTGAGACAACAAAGGCCTCACACACAATACCAGGTGATGTTTCCAAGAGGGCTGCCCCTTACAGGAAACTGCTTATGAGGAGTAATTTCTCATAACTTAAAATTACTTTTTCAAAAGTGACCAAAAATGCAGGAAGTCTATTGAGTCAAAATATACTGACCATGGTTATTGCATAAGATTTTTAACCTTGAGTATATTCAATCCTTTTAGTGTCTGAAAATCCTAGACACTAGGTGGCAGTAGAATGCTCAGAATATCAAGTGATAGGTATCTTGAGTATCTTTCTGGCTGAGCAAAAATTTTTAAAATATATTCTAATAAGTTTCTTTAAGACTGCTTCATATCATGAGAGAAACCTCTCGGGCAATCCTAAATGGTTTTTAGTTTCCTACGGACACTTTTCAGGCTAGAGAGAGTAACTGACTTAATAATTAGGTGGAGATACCACATTATGGATCTTTAAAACTTCAAAACTAAGACTTTTGTTTACAATTAAAACATGCCAAAGTTTTCTTCTAAGGCACATGCTAGGCCTCTAGTCCAATGAAAATTATGCACCAGTGAACCATGATTTGGCCTCTCAGAAAAGGTGGACAAGATCACAAAATATGTTGGGATAAAATTTGTTCTCATGACAACTTCCCATATCATTCTCGTTATGAGCCTTTCTTAGAAGCTTTAAAAGGTTTTTCAAATGAACAAATTTAGAAGATGGGAAGTCTATCCAGTCAACATGTACCCTGAGATGGTGAGGGTGAAGATGGGGAAGTGGTAGAATAATAGTCATTGTCTGAGGCATATGCTCTCTTTCTAGGAACACTCAATTTATTCTGGGAACATTCTGCTAAATAATAAGACATCAGTATTTTTTTCTACTTTAGCACAGATCGACCATAATTGATTCAGGTCTCAACCTGTTACTGGAATAACATTCCTCATTATTTTGTCACTATATGTATCACTTTAACAAGCACAATAGATATATATTTTATATACTTGTGTTTTTAGTATTTTTAAATTTATTTTCATAAAATATATACTACGTAAAATTTTATCATCTTTCCTCTCAAGGTTCTAGAACCATCATCACCATGCATCTTCATGAATCCTTTCATCTTGTAAGACTAAAAAATCTACAACTATTATTATACAATAATGTTGAATTTCTGCATTCCTCCCACCTGACCCAGCCTCTGGCAAACCATCATTCTTTCTGTACTTATTTTTACTACCCTGAACATCCTATGGCTGTTTTTACTGTGAAAAACAGTCCAAAAAAGTTTGAAATCTACTTAAAAAAATTGATTTGAAGCTATTGGATAAAGTGGGGTGAGAAAAGCTTTATTTTGGTTCATCATTGTAAGCTTATGGTCCACAGAAATGTGAGTTTAAGTGGGGAAGAGAAATAGGGCTCAACTTCAAATACAGCATGGGTAGTGGAAATTAACAGCTGAGGAGCCATGTGGTGATTATCAGATGGAAAATAACTAAAGAAACATTAGGTATATGAGAGATTCTGGATAAACTGAAATAATAGGATTCTTGCTGAGGACACAGGGTGATCAGACATCACACAGGGGATAGTGGACCACAAGAAACCTAATCACTTATTTAAAATGATCTGATATTTAGTGTAGGGCTTCCTGCTAAACTACTTTAGCAGGATTATTTGCTCAAAAGGGATTTTACAAGGAAGTATGCAGAGGAAACTAAAAGATTGAGAGGCCTGACTAAAGTTTGATCAAGGCAAAACTTTGACACATTTTAACCACATCCAAGTATATACAATTTAGTACTGTTAAATATGTTCCTATTACTGTGCAACCACTCCAGTCAGTTTTACAAGATGGAAAGAGTCATACAGATAGCAGTAGTATTTGCTAGACAAAGTGAGTGCACACAGTAAGTCTGGTCATCTCACTTTTCACATTGTAGCTCATAGTGACTTCCACCAGCCTGTTCCTGTCACCACTGAGCAGCTACCTTACATCCAACCCAGCATGGTTTGTTCTACCTGGGTCATGATGTTGAACAAACCAAACTTAAAATCAGTCCAATACCAATTCACCTTGGGTTGCATTTCTGGACCAGTGGGTGTTCTGGCTCAGAACCTCTTGGCTAAAGCTGGCCACAACAGCTGTGGTCAACATCCAAAGAGGATCTTAGAAATTTTATAGCCACCCAAGACTATGTTGTGCCTCAACACACTCAGAACTTTCACATGCCTCCTGTCCAACCTAGATCAGTTCCATTCCAAAACAAACTTGGACCTTTTACCAGAGGTACACTTGCAGAACCCTCTCAGTACATATGAGTAGTTTCCAGGCTCTGAAATGCCTTAGAATTTTTTTTGTTGTTTTATTTTGTTAGGCATTTATGGTATATTTTATTTATTTTTATTTTTAATTTATTTTATACATTTAATTTATACATCTCTTAGCTTGTAAGTTGAATTCATCCAAAATGAATAAACTTCCCACCAGAGCAGGTGAGGATACAAAACACATTATCCTCAACATATTGTAATCCACTCCTGTATCCCCAAAATGCCTGCCTAGTTTCCTCCATAACTTCTTTCCTTACACTGTCCCCTTTTTCCCTTCCTCTTCCCACATTTTCTCTAGTACCTATAGCCATTTTCAATATTTATATGGCCTATAATCTTTCAGTTTCCACTATGCTTTGAAACATTTTTTCTGTTGTCTTGCCTGCCATGAAAGTGGAAACTAGAAAAATTTCTATATTTATTTTTGCCAAAATCAGCGGTTATATTCTGTTGCATCTTTAAACATCAAACACAGAACACAGAAATAAACTTTGGCTAGGGCCAGCAGATATTAAAATAGTTGTGCCACTGACCTCCCATATATTTGAATGCAGTTCAAGTCCCAGAGTCACAGACTTAAAACTCAAGGCAGTATTGCACATGTGTGCCCAAGATCCCAAGAGGACAATGGAGAAGAAGGGATTGTGGTGTGGTCATCCCCCCAAGGGGTAGTTTCATAGTTTCATGCTTTCTATCACTCTGTCTCTCTGTCTTTTCAGAGAGCACATATGCCCTATAGCAAAAATAACTCTTAAAAAAAAAAAAAAAACTTGCCAAAATACGTATGTTATTTCTGTAGATGGCAAACTCTTACATCTAATTCATCAGCCTTTGGAAATGTTCTCTTTTGGTAGACAGATATCATCCCCACATTTTCTGATATTGTTAATTTTTAACTACTGTGACTTCCTGAATCAAAGCTGAATTTGAAAAAAAGTTCAATATTGTTACCTTCAGAGATCATATTTCTCAATATTTCTTTTTTTCTTTCTGGAGAGGAATTTTTTTTTCTTTTTTTTTGCTATAGGATGCATGCACTCACCAGAGAGAGAGAGAGAGACAGAGAGACAAAAAGCGAGAAATCACCCCCCAGGGGAGATGGTCACGCTGCAAACCCTTCTCCATTCTCCTCTCAGGATCTTGGGCACACACGCACATGCGCCCGGTGTGAGTTTTAAGCCACCGGGTCCAGGACACAAACCGCAGTAGACTAAATGGGAGTCCAGTGACATAGCCATTCCGCTAACTGCTGGTCCCTCATATTTCTCAATATTTCAAGGATTGATAGCACAGCTTACATTACTAAGGATTTTGACCCATTTCAGTTTACTGATGTATGATAACCTTTTAATTCTAATAAAAAGATTTCTTCATTTTTCACATTTATTTAATTTCTGATCTGAGAGTTCTCTGATCTACAGTAAGTTGGGGCTTCTTCAAGGTTTTATTACAGTTCCCACACATACAGGGTTTCTCTTCCTTGTAAGGGCTCTAATGTAAAACATGGAATGATTACTCTGAACACATTTATTTTTCTACACCATTCCCATATAGAACTTACTCCTATGTCCTCTGATAGACAGTAAGGACTGACATATATGAGATGTAAAATTTTCTGTTGGTACATTGACATTCACAGGCTTTTCCTCTTGTGAATTCTTTAATGTACATTGAGGGCTGACTTTTTGGAAAAAGTTGTATTACGTTTTTCAGAAACATAGGGTTTCTCTTTTGTGTTGAGTTCTCTGATGTACAGTGAGTGCAGCCATCCAGGACATTATTTTCCTACAATGTTCACATTTATACAGCTCCGCTCCTGTGTTAGTTCTCTGATGCTCAGTGAGGTGTGCCTTCTGAGAGAACTTTCTTCTATATTGTTCACATTCATAGAGCTTCTTTCCTGTATGAGTTCAACTATGCACAGTGAACTGTGACTTCCAGGAGAACATTTTATTAAACTGTTCACATTCATAGGGTGTTTCTCCTGTGTGTGTTCTCCAATGCTTAGTGAGATCTTACTTGCAGGAGAACATTTTCCTACATTTTTCACATTCATAGGGCTTCTCTTCTGTGTGAGTTCTCTGATGCTCAGTGAGGTGTGTCTTCTGGGAGAACTTTCTTCTACATTGTTCACATTTACACAGCTTCTCTCCTGTATGAGTTCTACCATGCACAGTGAGCTGTGACTTCTGAGAAAACATTTTATTACATTGTTAACATTCATAGGGCTTCTCTCTAGAATGAGTTCTACTATGCAGAGTGAACTGTGACTTCTGGGAGAACACTTTCCTGCATTGTTCATACAGTTTTTCTCTTGTGTGCATTCTCCAATGCTT
>NW_006203900.1:0-12274 GCF_000334495.1 Tupaia belangeri chinensis
GACAGGGTTGGAATTACATTAAATATGTGAACTAATTTGTGTAGAATAGACATTTTGATTACATTGACTGTATTGACTCTTCCAATCCAAGAGCATGAGATGTCTTTTAATGTTTTTCTTTTTTTTGGGAGAGGTTTTTGCTATAGGGCACGTGCACTCTGCAGAGAAACAGAGAAAGACACAGAGGCAGAAAAGGAGAAATCACCCCCCAGGGGTGATGGCCATGCTGCAATCCCTTCTCCTCCATTCTCCTCTTGGGATCTTGCGCATGGGCGCACATGCACCTGGCGTGAGTTTAAGCCACCGGGTCCAGGACTCATACCGCAGTCGACTATATGAGAGTCCAGCAACATAGCCATTATGTTAATTGTTGGTCCCTTTTCATTTTTTTTATATGCACAATTTCTTTTTTCAGTTTTTCATAGTTGGTTTAGCACAGGTCTTTCATTTCTTTGCTTAAGTTTATCCCTAGGTATCTTACTTGTTTTGTGGCTTTTGCAATTGAGATTGCTTTCTTCATTTTTGTCTCAGTCTGTTTATTGTTTGTGTATAAAAATGCTATAGATTTTTGTATATCGATTTTGTACCTGCTACTTTACTGAATTCATTTATTAGTTCTAGAATATTTTCCATGGATTTCTTTGGATTGTCTATGTAATCATGTTATCTGTGAATAGGGACAGTTTAACATCTTCTTTTCCTATCTGAATGCCTTATATCCTGCTCTCTTGTCTGGTTGCATTGGCTAGGAGTTCTAACACTATGTTGAGGAGTGACAACAGTGGGAAGTCATGTCTTGCTTGAGTTTTTAGTGGGAAGGTTTTCAGCTTCCCCATTTAGTGTGATATTAGGGATGGGTCTTGGGACATGCAGATGGTGTAATGGTTATGTCACTGGATTCTCAAGTTGTCAACCATGGTTTGATTCCTGTACCTGGCAGGCTAAAACTTAGGCTGGGCATGTGTGCCTGCATGCCCATAAACCTGAGAGAAAAATGGAGAAGGGACTGCTGTGTGGTCATTCCCCCAGGGTGTGATTTCTTACTTTCTGTCTCTGTCTCTCTGTCTCTTTTGGAGAGAAGGTGCACCCTATAGAAAAAATATCTCTCTAAAAAAAAAGATTGCCTCAGAATGGCAGGACAGTATGCTTTTCTTTATACTCTTCATGTGTTATAGAAAATTAATTTTTAATAGGTCTAAATTAAGGGAAATATTCATTTGGAACACACACAAGTTTTTTGGGGGGGAGAGTTTTTCCATATAGGGCGCATGCGCTCACCAGACAGAGAGAGACATAGAGACAGAAAGCGAGAAATCACCCCCCAGGGGGGTTGGTCACACCGCAATCCCTTCTCCTCCATTCTCCTCTCGGGATCTTGGGCATGCACGTACACACGCCTGGCGTGAGTTTTAAGCCACCGGGTCCCGGACGCGAACCATGGTCGGCCATGTGGAAGTTCAGTGACATAACCATTACGCAAACTGCTGGTTCCCAGCATGCTGTAGTTTATTGATTGTTTTTTCTTTGTCTATGTGTATAATCACATAGTTTTTAATCTTTTCTTCTGTAATGTGATATATTTATTGCTTTGCATATGTTGAACCATCTTTGTATCTGTGATAAAACCCTTCTGGTTGTGGTGTGTTATCTTCTTCTTTTTTCTTTTCTTTTTTTTTTTCTTTTTTGGAGAGGTTTTTCCTATAGGGTGCATGTGCTTGCCAGAAAGACAGAGAGAGACAGAAAGTGAAAAATCACCATGCATGGAGAATGGCCTGTAATCCCTTCTCTTCCATTCTCCTCTTGGGATGTTGGGCATGCATGCACATGCACCCAGTGTGAGATAAAGACACCAGGTCCAGGACTAGAACCATGGTCAACTACATGGGAGTCCAGCGACGTAACCATTACTCTACCTACTGGTCCCAAGGTGTGTGATCTTCTTAAAGTGCTGCTGGATTTGGTTTTGTAGTATCTTGTTAGGATTTTTGCCTCAGTATCCCCATCAGCGTATTTGTAGATTTCTGTTGTTGTTGTTATGTTCTTGTCTGCTTTTGGTATCAAGATGATGGAGGTTTGTAGGATGAGATTGGGCTACTTCTTTCCTTTTTAGATCTTTAGAGAGACTTCTAGGAGAATTCAGGTTAGCTTTTCTTTAAAACTTTTGTAGAATTCAGAAGTGAAACCATCAGGACTTGGGTTTTTTCTTTGTTGGGAGACTATTTATTACTTTCAATTTCATCACTTGTAATTAATCTATTCAGGCTTTCTATTTCATCCTGATTCAGCCTAGGTAACTTGTATATGTCCAGAAATCTGTCCATCTCATCTCAGTTTTGAGTTTGTTGGCATATGGTCACTTGTAATATTGTCTCATAATTCTATTTCTAATATATCAGTTGCCATATTTTTAGATTTGTTACTAATTTTATCTCCTTGATCCTTCCTCTTTTTTTCTTGATTAGTCTAGATAATGTTTTTATAATTTTTTATGTTCTCAAAAGCACAACTTTTGTTTTATTGATATTTTGTATAGTTCTTTTATTCTCTTTCTAATTTGTTTTAGGTCTAATCTCTGCTATTTATTTCCTTCTTTTATTTATTTCTTGATGTTGTTCATTTTCTAGTTCTTTGAGATGGAATGTCATTATTTATATGACATCTTTCTATTTTTTTTCTTATGAGACCCAATTGCTATGAATTTCCCTCTTATGACTGCTTTCACTGTGTCCCAAAAGATAAGGGGAATGGTGCATTCATTATGCTTTATTTCAATGAATCTTTTTATTTCTGTTTTAATTTCTTCAGTAGTTCAGAAGTCATTGAAGAGTAGGATGCTTAGGTTCCATGTTCTTTGTGTATTTTTGAGGGTTCTTTCTGTGGTTGATTTCAAATTTTATTCCACTGTGGTCAGAGAAGATGCTCTATATACTTTCCATATTTTAAAATTTGTGGAGGCTTGTGCCTTATGATGTGGTTTCTATTCAAAATTTTTGGTGCCAGCAGGTGGCATGGTGTTTTAAGTGCTGGGCTTCCATATGAACAAAAGCAGTGTGAGTCCTGGACCTGCTAAATTGATAATCACACTGGGTGCTTATGTGTGTGAGCCCAAAATCTTGAGGAGACAGAGGAAAGGGAATTGCAGCATGCCCCTCTCCCCAGGGGATGATTTCTTACTTTCCCTCTGTCTCTTTCTCTCTCTCTGGTGAGTACATGGACCCTATGTCAAAACAAAAGGTTTCATGTCATGTAGAGATTTAAAAAAAAGAATATTCTGAGTTTGCTGGATGAAATGTTTTATATATGTCTGTTAGGTCCATTTTGTTTATGGTATCGATTATCTCCTGTGTCTCTTTATTTTTTGTCTAGCTAACCTGTCCAGTGGTGACATTGGAATGTTGAAATCCCCTAAAATTAGTGTGCTGCATGCTGCAGTCTTTCTCTTCCCTTGGATTTGTAATAATAATAATAATAAAACACCAGGTTTAGGTTCCCTGGTGTTGGGTGTATAATTCTTACATTGTTTTGGTGAATTAATCTTTTTAAAATGATACAGTATCCTTTGTCTCTTTTTATCATTTTTATCATAAAGTCTATTTTGTATAACATCAGATTGTTACTCTGGTTTTTGTTTTGTTTCGTTTTTGTTTTTCTATAGGGTGCATGTGCTCACCAGAAAGATAGAGATAGAGAGATAGAGACAGAAAGCAAAAAATCCCCCCCCGGGGGAATGGCCATGCCGCAATCCTTTCTCTTCCACTCTCCTCTTGGGATCTTGGGCTAGCACGCATATGTTTCTGGTGTGAGTTTAAGTCCCGGGTCTGGGACACAAACTGCGGTCGACTATATGGGAGTCTATCAACATTGCCATTATGCCAACTTCTGGTCCTATGAGTCTGGTTTTGGATTTGTTCTTTCTTTTCTTTTTTTCATTAAATAACTTTTTCCAGTCCTTTGCTTACAATCTATATATGCCTTTGACAGTGAGGTGTGTATCTTGTGAGCAGCATATAGAGGGTTTCCTTTTAGTGTTTCTTGTGAGCGGCATATAGAGGGTTTCCTTTAAAAAAAAAAAATTCATTGAGTCTGTGTCTTTTAGTTGGAGAATTTAATCCATTAACATTTCATATTATTATGAATATGGGCTGACTTATCCTTGTCATTTTGTTATTCTGGATTTTATTATTTTTTAGTTTTGTTGTGCTCTGTTGGTTCTATTTTTTCCCCTACATTTAGTTTTTCTGTTGTAGTATTCCCTTAAATATTTCAACAAGATCTGGTCTAGTATTGGTGCAGTGATTAAGCTTTTATTTATCTGAGAACGATTTATTTTCTCCTTCCCATTTTGACAGGTATAGTATAGTATTATTTGCTGAAATTGGTTTATTTCATAGTTTCCAATGTCTTCCCATTTTTAATTTGCCCACATTGTTTCAGTTGAGAGGTACAACATTTGTCTAATGGGGTAAACTTTGTAAGTAATGTGGCATTTCTCTCTTGTCACTTTTAGACTATTCTTTTGTCTTTGATTTTTTACCAACTTGGCTACAATGTTCCTTGGATAGGATATTTTTATATTAAATTTACTTTTTCTTTCAATTTATTTTATACAATTAATTAAAATAAATCACTTAGCTTGTAAAGTGAGTTTACCCAAAATAAATACACCTCACACCAGTGCTGTTGAGGATGCTATACACATTATCATCAACACACAGCAGTCTCTCTCAGTGTCCCATAAATATCTTGACTCTCTATTTTTCTCCTTAATTTATTTCCTCTTAGTCTCTCCCTTCTCCCACCCTCTCCCCACACTGTCTCCAGTATCCAATAAGAATACTCACAAATATTTTCCAATTCTAGAGGAGTCAGGAAGAGAGAAATGTTTATGTTTAAATTTCAAAAACAAAACAAAGAAAAACAACAATTTTAACATATTGCTGAAGCTATCAATAGCTCAAAAAGAAAACAAAAATGCTTAAATCTGGAAAAAAAATTTTGAGAAGGGATTTATTTCTGTAACTGGTAACAGGAAGACAGCAAGAACCATCAAATTCTCAAAAAGCTCAACATGTTCTTGGTATTTATAGGTACAAGGTACAAGCACACTTGCAAATCATTCCTCACTATAGTCAATCAGTGTTAAATGCTTTCCTCTGAGTAATTATCCTGATTCCTGTTTTTACTTTAAGTACCCATTCCTGATTTCTCATGTGACCATTCCTCTAACAGATCTCCCTATAACTCAGCATTCAATCAGATTGTTCTAGTTAGAGGCCTTTATTAATTTCAAAATGGCTGCTGTCCTGCTAAACCTTAATAGCATAGAAGAAAATCAGTAATTTTTAAGTTAAATTTATCTGATGTTCTTTGCATTTCATGATTTGATGGTCCATATTTGTCTCTAAATTTGCAGTTTTCACCTAACATTTAATAAAAGAGCTTTTTATGCCTTAACTCATCTCTTTGCCTTCTGGATTATCCATTACACAACTATTCAGCTGTTTAATGGTGTTGAGGATTTACCCTATGTTGTCCTCATTGTTAGAATAGGATGGACTCTCGGTGTCAATACAGTCAAGCTGCATGTGCTTGAAATATGAGACTAAGAGGTCAACTCTTAACACCAGATTGTGAGATTGCTCACTTATGTCTTCTCATTACACCATCTATATTTTATAAACTACAAGTATATTTTATTTAACTTTATTTATTATTTTTAAAAAGTATTATTATTCATACATTAAATCGCTATACATCAGTTAGATTCTGAAGAGACTTTACCCAGCTTGATTTACACCTCAGTCCAGCCAGTTGAGACTATGTTTTTAGAGGTTTTTGCTATAGGGCACGTGTATGCATCAGAAAGACAGAGAGACAGAGAGACAGAAATTAAGAAATCACTCCTCAGGGGAGATGGCCATGTTGCAATGCCTTCTCCTCCATTCCCTTCTTGGGACCTTGGGCTCGCACACATGAGTTTAAGCCACAGGTCAGGGACTCAAACCACAGTCAATGTGCAGGGCTGTATATGATGTTCTTTAAGTGTAAACTACACAAAGACTTAGGAGAGCTAAAAATTATATTCATAATTATGTCAATTATATGTAGAGATTGTATAATCAATGAATACAAACATATTACATTAATATTAATAATATGTGTGCAAACATAATTTTATATATTTCATCTTATACTATACACTTAAGATCAAAATGATTGATATAGTACTGGTTATAATGGTATTTTAAATTAAATATATTCACATTTACAATAATAAGTACATTTATGGCTGACATTGAATTTCCATTAGACAGGATTGCTCTACAGTGTTGTGATCAACATGCAAAGAGTAATCAAAGAACAGGAGTGAAGATTACCATCCTTACTCTTTCATTGAAGAGAATATCCCAAACACTCTCGTCATTGCCCCCAGGACCTCCTTATTCCTTAGGCTGTAGATAATGGGATTGAGCATGGGGGTGAGGATGGTGTAAAACACTGCCAGAATCTTATCTTCTGCAGGTGAGCGAAGATTCCTGGGCCTAAGGTAGGTATAGACAAACGGTGCATAGTAAAAGGTCACTACAGTTAAATGTGCTGAACAGGTGGTGAAGGCCTTCTTTTTCCCTTCCTTTGAGCGCATATGGTAGACAGCAAACAGCACTCGGCCGTAGGAAGCAGTGATGGCAATGAAAGGAAGGAGAAGAAAGAGACATGTGCTCACAAATACCATGTACTCATGGACCCAGTTGTTCATACAAGAAAGAGACAACATGGCTGGGACATCGCAGAAGAAATGATTAATAGCTCTAGACTGGCAGTATGGAATATGCAGGATATACACAGTGTGTGCCAAGGAGTTGATGGAGCCGAGAATCCAAGATCCTATAATCATGTTTACACACGTCCATTTACTCATGCGGACAGGATAATGGAGGGGATGGCAGATGGCCACATACCGATCATAGGCCATGGAGGCCAGAAGTAAGCCTTCAGAACCTGCCATTGTCAGGAAGAAGAAGCTTTGCACACCACATCCCAGGAAGGAGATGGCTTTCTGTCCAGAGAGGAAGTTGAATGCCATCTTGGGGACAGTAGCGGAGATACCCATCAGGTCCATGAGGGAGAGCTGGCTGAGCAGAAAGTACATCGGTGTGTGGAGACGAGGATCCACACGTATGAGGTGAATCATTGCTGAGTTACCCACACAGGCCAGGAAAAATACAAGGACAATGAGCAACAAGAAAAGTAGGCCAGTTGAGTTTTGTGGAAACAACCCCAACAAAGTGAAATCATCTGAACTCTGATTCCATTTCTCCATGAAAACTTAAGGCTCTGACTTCCTTGAAAGAAAAATAAAAACAAAAACAATGCACAAAACATGAAATAAAACAAACGGAAGAAAAAGGAGGTGACTTTACTGTTTTTTTTTTTTTAAATACATTGATTTTTCTCCAACAGTGCAGCTTTTGCTGAATTAATTTTAGTAGTTGAACTGAATTGTCCATTTTTGATTGCCCCTTAGAAACTTCTCAGTCCTATCTTTAGTATTTTAATATTTAATTGACATGTTAGAGTTGTATATATTTAGGGAGCAGTGCAATTTTTTTTTTTGAGAGGTTTTCGCTATAGGGCAATGATCTAAGCAGAGCAGTAAAAAAGTCCCCCACCTCAAACATTTATCATTACTTTTAAATATTCAATGTCCTTTTTTCTAGCTGTTTTTAAATAATCATTGGATTGTCTTCAATTATAGTTCCTCTGTTTTGCTATCGTACTATAGAACTCATTCTGTATCTACTAACCTTTTTTAGCACCATAGCTAGCAAAGATGATTGTTAGAGTTGTATATATTTAGGGACCAGTGCAATTTGAATGTATGAATACAATGTGTAATGATCTAAGCAGAGCAGTAAAAAAAGGTCCACCACCTCAAACATTTATCATTACTTTTATATATTCAATATCCTTTTTTCTAGCTATTTTAAAATAATCATTGGATTGTCTCCAACTATAGTTCCTCTGTTTTGCTATAGTGCTATAGAACTCATTCTGTATCTACTAACCTTTTTCTAGCACCATAGCTAGCAAAGATGAGAAAACTAAAACATCCCTTCCTGAATAACTCTTGCTTGACTCACTCATGAGTGATGGACCAGTCACAGCCAATGAAGAAGGCAGGAATCCCTGCATTCCTAAGGTACCAATTTGATAAAGCACATTTACAATAGGAACAGGTGTGAGGCAGCAGGTAATGTGGTGGTTAAAGCACCAGATCCCATGTGGCCTACCACAGTTCTAGTTCTGAACCAGTTTCTTGAGAATATGCCACTTTGTGTGCATCCCCAAAATCCCAGGAGAAGAGTGAAGGGGAAGGATTTGTAGCATGGCCATATATCTCTTGGGAGTGATGTGAGCCAGCAGGTAGTGTGGTGGTTAAAGCACCGGATCCCATGTGGCCTACCACAGTTCTAGTTCTGAACCGGTGACTTGAGAATATGCCAGCTTGTGTGCATCCCAAAAATTCCAGGAGGAGAGTGAAGGGGAAGGAATTGTAGCATGGCCATATATCTCTTGGGAGTGACGTTCGGTTTCTGCCTACCTCTCTCTGGTATGTGTGTGTGTGAACACTATGGGGGAAGGAAATAAGAAAACAGGCACATGTGAACCAGCAGCTACAGAAGTCCTATAGAACTTGAAATTGAGTGCATACATTTTCAGATACAAATTTATGGTTTTCATTACACATTGTAAAGTAACGTATACATGGTAAAGTTCACATTTTAAACTTTTTCTTTCTGCCTTTCATATTTGTCTGGAATAACTATTATGAGAATAAGAATATAACAGAAGCATGTAGAATACACACATATCAATATGTACATACATGTATATACATATATGTGTGTCTGTATACATACACTATACATGTGTGTGTATATATATATATGTGTATATATATATATATACTCTCTCTTTACATATAGCAAAATAAAATTTAAAAGTGAAATTTTAATAATTTAGAATAAGTAAATTGATATAGAATTAAAATAATTCTATAAATGTAATTTTTCAAATATAAAAGTCATATTTATGATCTGAGGAACAGATTTCTCAAATATGGCTAATGATGGGGGACAGCAGAAGGAGGAATGGGTTATTTTGTTTTCTCTTCGTGACTCTGATACTAAAAATCTGCTTGTTTATTCCACGCCGTCCCCAAAGGTGCACAGAATGTGACTGACATTTCTTACATTTCGGTGTTTGTCTCCTTCCTTCGCTTGGTCTCAGTGTAAGATTCCCCACATGTGTGTACTCTTCTGTCTCAGGACATGGTGCTTCCACATTCTTGTATAGATATGTAAGTCATCTTGAGTAATTTATTTTCTTGGTAGGGGGAGAGATTTTTCACATAGGGCTAGTGCTCACTGAAGAGAGAGTTTTAAGCCAGTGTAGCTACTTCTACTTTCTAGTCATTTCAATATTCCTAATTGGGTCACTCTTTAGTAAATTCCTTACTATATATATCATATCTCATTCAACTCAAATAGCTCAGGTCAAAGCATAGAAAGACTAGAGAGAGGGCCTCGAACCACACTTAATCATGTGGGAGTACAGAGACATAATCATTATGCCCTCAGTTGGTCTTTGGTTATTGATTTTTTTCAGTAGTTAAAAAACAGCATTTAACAGTTTCTTGCAGTAATTCAAATTTCACTAAATAATCAATTGTTACTTCACATAACTTTATTAATAGAATTCTGAAAAAGTGTATGACATGAAAACATGGGAGTGCATTTTTCTGGCTGTCTAATTGATAAATATTTTCATAGCTTAATATCTGATTTTTATAACTGCTTCATTGACAACAATAAGAAGTTATACTGTGTATTCTTGTAGGGGACGAGAGAGAGGGTCACAGACAGGCTTGCTTACCAGCATTATGATACACTCATTCCCTCAGAAAATATTCACAGGAGGAGGGCTGCAGGGAAAGCCCACCTAGGTGAGCAGGCAATGGAGATGAGAAGAAGAGTGTTCTGAGTAGAGGGCATAAAGGGCATTTTTGTACAAAATAACATTGTGACTTTTTCCTGAATGACATGAGAAGCAGGGGAGTGTGGCGTGATCTCAGCTGTGTCTTGGGAACTCACACAGGATGCTCCAAGTGAGTGAGGGTCTCACAGAGGAGTGTCTGGAAGAGACTTGTTGAAGGACTCAAAGCCACCAGGACTCTTCTCATTTCCAAAGAAATTCATGCATCTGGGTACCCACTGAGGCCTGGCACATGAGAACATTTGGTCATCCATTTGGGATGGGGTGGTGCCAGGCTAGTCCTCCTGCCTTTATGCCCCACACAGCAACTACAGCATGGTAGGCTTTTAATATATCTCCCCAGTGAAATGAATTTTACTGTAGTAAAATCAGTATTAAAGTTAATAGAACTGTCAAATCAGTATTAAAGTTAATAGAATATGGCCACATATGTTCAGAAATTGCTCTTTAGTGTAAATATCCTGGCAGGAGAAGAGAGGAGTCTCATAGGGTATTTTATTTTTTGGTTACTCAGGTTTAAATCTGAGGGAAGAAAGGAAACAGCAGGCCTCCTAGGGGGTGTTTCATGAGTAATCAAGAATGAGCCCTGAAGAGCCAACTCTAAGTTCACATATCCCAGGGTCAGTCATTTAGGAGGGAGACATGTGTTTGCCTTTCAGCTCTCTGCTGCATGGATCAAAGCTCAGACTATCAGAAAGAATGTAGTCAGTACAAATATTGTATTTAATTTCCTAAGTTGAAATTAGCACGTAGTCACATGATGGGGAAAAACACAATCTCAATTCTGCAAATCTGGGACGTGAAATGTTTAGGATTTATTAGATTCGAGTTGGAGCTTTGGGGTTATTTCCAATGATATGCAATGACTTTCTTTATTAGGTAAAGTGTGTTAAAAATGCACCAAATGTACATAAAACACCACCCTCTTAATTGCACTAAAACTTAGAAAATATTGTTCCTGTGATAACAATGTTAGTCTAAAAACAGTGTTTTCCTTGGTCATCCTAAGAGATATATTGCTGAAATTTATAGAATGTGAAGAGAAGACCACTAAATTTACAGACTCTAATGTAAGTTAGTACAGCCAGCACAGGGTCTTGAACTTATTTTAGAAAAGTTATAAATTATCATGCTTAGTTAGTACAGCAAGCACAGGTTCTTGAACTTATTTTAGGAAAGTTATAAATTATCATGCTTCTGCAATTCTTAGAATGATAGCCCAAGACTTATAAGCAATTTGTCTCTCACTCTCAGCTCCCCCAGCCCCGACCACTCCCCAGGACAGCTATGAGGAAGGAAGTGTGTGTGTTCAGCACAGGCTACATCCTCATTAAAGTCCATCTCATCCCTTCTATAACCTGAGCACCAAGGTTGTCAGCTTAGATTAATTAAGCAAAAGTCCATCTCTCATCCATTCTATAACCTGACCACCAAGGTTGTCAGCTTAGATTAATTAAGCACCTCAATTTAGGTCACACCACCTGAGAATAGCATGTTATAGATTTGTACCAGGTTCACAGTTCCTCCTTTATGTTCTAAGTTCACTCTTGCCTTTTCCAATTTGGTATGTAATGGCCTATTCTCTGTGTGGTGAAAGGATTCTGTATAAAAGGAAAATTGCATCTCCAAATATCCCCCTGGATTGGAGCCATCCAAGGTCAACTCAGTGCAATAACATCACTGCAACTCACCTTGGCTGACGTCTTGGAGCTCCTGTCTGTGAAGGATGTAGCTCTACAGGGACATCAGTGCTTGTTCAGTCCCATGAAGTATCTAAGAAGTCTAAGCACCCACCTGTGTTCACATGTGCTGTCAGTCTGCTGAGAGGTCATGTCACTGTCCATAGGTCTTTGCTCTAGTCAAAATGTTCTCTCTGACATGACAATGTCTACTTTCTCTGAAAAAATTCATGAGAAGAAAATCATGAGGAGTATTTGGAGCACTGGTCCCTTACTTCTCCCACTACTGACTCTGCTTATTTTCAAGTCAGAAAATGACTTCACCATCTCTTGTGAAGTGTTAATCTGTTTGTTATCTATTGCTTTGTTAAAACATCTTTCATCTTATTACCTTGGTCCACTGGAAGCTAAAAAAGACATTTCATAAAAATCCCCTCACGTACTACTTTGGAAGACAGAAGGATGAGTTTCTATGCTTATAATCAGAACCTACATCATCAAGTCTTAGCCATTCCTGTTTCTCTGCTAATTGATCCCCA
>NW_006203900.1:12674-19219 GCF_000334495.1 Tupaia belangeri chinensis
CAGCAGCCCCCTCTTACAACCTCGCCTCCCTGACCCATAGCTAGAATGGATATGGGTATGCAGGGTATGCAGAGCACCTACATCCTAGGTGCTCTGCCCATTTCAGAGACCAGCATGAGGGATGAACATTCCAGCACTGCAGCCTCCCCTCTTCCAAACTCATCCCCTGGTTCATAGCTAAAAAGTGTGTGTGGGGGACTCTCTTCATTTTTTTTTCCTTTTTCTGGATCCTTTCTTTTGCTAGTTATTCACTCTCCTCCTCCCACATAGGACAGGGGCATTGTAGGGAGACATTTGCGTCTGAGGTGCTCTGCCCATTTCTCATGCAGCACATGGTTTTATGTCTTTTGTTTATTTTTTTCTCTCTATGTTCTTTATTCAATTTTGTATTCTCTTTTTCTTCTACCTTACTTATTCATTTTGTTCCTCAGCTTCCACCCTGTGAGAGTATAGACGGGTCTAGGTGCATAGTACCCAAACATCTGAATTTTGATAGGCTCAGAGACATCTTCATCCTTCCCCACTGAACCAGTTGCAAAAGGGAGATACTCCTCTTCATAAATCTGAATTCAGAACTCCTCCCGTGGACACCACATTGCAAAATACAGTAGAAGAAATTGGCACAGAAGAACCTCACACTAAAGAGAAACACACAAGCTCACAGCTGCAGAAATCTTCTTCAACAAATTAGCCAAACTTGAATACATCGCCAAATGACTAAAAATCAGAGAAGAGCTTCACGTTTGAGAAAACAAAGTAACACATTTCCAACAAGGGAACACAGTAACTCGTCTCCAAGTATGGAAAAATCAGAAGAAATTATTGCTTTGTCATCAAAAGAATTCAGAATATTTATGGCAACAACACTCTATGAGATGGAAGAGAAAAAAATAAATAAAACATTGAACTTCAGAAGATGAGGATGTTCCTTCATGACTTGAAAGAGGAGATAGGCAATATGAAGAATAGTCAAATGGAATTTTAAAGGTGAAGACTGTAATGCAGGAGATCAAAACCTCCCTTAAAAGTATAAAAGCAGATTAGATCATGCAGAAGATTGAATCTCAGAAGTAAAAGACAAAACCTTAGACCTAGGAAAAATATCACAAAACATGAAAAGATAACTCCCCCAAAATGAGAATAATATATAGCAAATACTAAATACCATTAAACACCCAAATATCCAAATAATTTGTATCCCAGAAGGTGAAGAACCTAATAAGGGCATTGATAATCTATTTCAAGAAATTCTGGATGAAATTTTTACAAACCTAAGGAAGCATTCAAACATTCAGACTCAAGAAATACAAAGAACCCCAAATAGAATCAACCCAAGAAGACTCTCTCCATGGTACATCATAGCCAGATTGGCCCAAATCACACATAAATAAAATATTCTAAAAATGGCAAGAGATAAATCTTGGCATTACTTACAAAGGTTATCCCATTAGACAAACTTTGGACCTCTCAGTAGAAACAATGCAAGCAAGGAAAGAATGGAAAGATATATTCAAAGGGTTAAAGGGAAAAAAAATCGACAAAGATTACTATACCTGGGCAAGATTATTCTTCAAATGGGGAGAAAAAATTTAAAAAATTTCTCAAATAAACAAAACATGAATTTTCCAACATCAGACCAGCTTTATAGTACTGAAGAGAGTGCTACACTAGGAAAACTAAAGAGACAGACATAAGAGAACAAAAAATAACCAATTGAATCCAACATAAATGAATGAAAACTCCATGTCAGATAGACACTTTTTCAGTATTTTTGGTGCAAGCCACTAGTAATGTTTTCACTTTCCTTGGAGAGCCTAATGTTTTGATTTGTTTGATTTCTTGTTTAAGATTCTATCTCCAATTGTGCTGTTTTTAATTCACTAAAAAAGTTATTGTGACCCAAATGAAAAAGAAATGTATTTGTGCCAATGTTAAATTCTTTGTATGTTATAGATAAGAAATACTTTGGAATCACTGTTAAAAGAATTAAGTTTCAGAAAAAATATGTTCCTTTTCTTTTTCAAGTATATGCACTTTTAAAGTACTTTTGCTAAAAAGAAAAAAAAAATGTGCTGAGTATCACCACAATAAAAAAAAAGAGAAGGACAGATTCTGACACAATGATATTATGTGGGAAACATTGTCACATTTGAAATGGTGTTCAGCTCTCTGTGTAAAGAAATTTGTGTCAATGGGTATTCCAAAATTGTATGAGATTCTTAAATATCTGTTACATATCAGTATATTATTGGTCATACTTGTAATGCTAAATAGTTCTAATGTAGTTTGTTGCAGAAACTATCAAACTTGTCAGTTTTGGGTTGTGGTAAAATCAGATCTTGAATCATGCCCATTTTAAGTTTTTGTTGTTCATAGTTAATTACTTTATTCTGATGCTCTTTCCAAAACATTTTGTAATAGGTTACAATCCAAAAGTTACTTCCTTTAAGGAATTAATGAAAAAGATTTTCATAAAGATTCTTGAATGTAGGTTTTTGATAACTTTGAGATCATATTTCTGAATGTTTAGGATTTAAATGGAAAGATCAGACCACAGTAACACTGCAAAATCAGCAGAAGAGAGATTAATAACATGAGACTGAACTGTTGAACTAGAATTTTATGAATTTTTTTACTAAAACATCACTGATTTTCTTCTATGCTTTGTTTTCTAAAGTTAAGGATTTTTGTTTTCTTTTGAACTGTATAGCTTCAGCAACTTGTTAATTTTTTTTTTTTGAAAACGAAATTGAAACATAAACTATTCTCACTTCCTGTCCCCTCCAGAATTGGAAAGTATTTACAAGTAATATTTTGTGGCAGTATGGCTAATTGCATAAGTTCAATAAGACCTGTTGCCTTGCATTGGAAATTGGAAACTCTGGTTATTGCCAGGGCTTTGACTGGAATGTCATATCTGCAGATACGGCCAGAAAGCTAAGAAACTAAGTTTGATCTCAAGAAAGCCAACAGAAGGACCAGCAGTTGGAGTAATGGCTATGTCATTGGACTCCCATGTAGCTGACGGCTTAAACTCGCACCGGGCACATGTACGTGTGTGCCCACGATCCCAAGAGGAGAATGGAAGAGAAGAGATTGTGGCATGGCCATCCCCCCTCAGGGGTGATTTCTTGCTTTCTGTCTCTCTGTATCTCTCTATCTCTCTCTGTCTTTTGCCTGGTACCATAAACAGTACTGCCTGGCAGGTAAGCAAAGAATGTCACTTTCTGAGAGCAGCATATGGCATAATGGTTATGTCGCTGTACTCCCACGTAGTCGACTGCAGTTCAAGTCCCCGACTTGGCGACTTGGACCTCATGCCAGGTTCATGTGTGTGTGTGTGTGTCCAAAATCCTGAGAGGAGAATGGAGGAGAAGGGATTGTGGTGTGTCCATCTCTCCTGAAGTGGTGATTTCTCACTTTCTGTCTCTCTGGCTTGGCCACCAAAAATTCCCTATAGCAAAACAAAAATGTAAATGAAACCAAAAACAAAAAAAAACTTCAAAGAAAAAAAAATAAAAAACCAGAAGAATGTCACTTCCTAAGAAACCCCCAAACTTCCAAGTAGAGGTATTTAAAGGCACAGTTGGTGAATTCATCATTCAGTTCAGTAGCTTTGGGAGACTTTTTAGAGAGTCTAATCTGAAGTTACTTATTAAAGTTTCCAGAAAAGCCAACTAAATCAATTAGTATTCTTAGTGGGCTTTGTGCAAATAACTGACCAAATTGAAACTAAATTTATTCTTTTGCAAATAAGTTACTTTATGCTTCTTGTTGGTAAAAGGAGAAATTGAGAGAGAAAAAAATGTTTCAAAAGAAAACTATAGTGTACTTGTTACTAGTTTTACCTCTGTCCATATTTGTTTTTGAGTTTTTAGTAGCTACCTACTATTTGAACAGAATCCTAAACTTTCTCCTGGCTATAAGTCTTAAGGAAATGTTTCTTAACTTTTCAAAATTTTGATTCATTAAAGCTAAAACTACTTTTCTTGAAATTAAAAAAATAGCAAACTAAAGACAGTGCAAGTGCAAGGTGAGCAATTGGAAGGGGAGAGGAAATGAATGTGGTAAAAAAGCAAAACATTTAATTAACACAAAAAGTGGAAAATTGCTGATAATAATGTGTATGATAATATCTTTGACTGGACTGATATGCAGTGTAGTCAAGGTGGCAAAATTAATTTTGCATTCTGTACAGTGATTCAATAAAAAAATAAGAAAAAATTAAAAAATGATGCTGTGAAAAAATCTTCTATTTGTGAAGTAAAATACTAACAGTATGTCTTTTCTGTTTGTTTTGTTTTATATTTGATCATTTGACATTTTTATAATACACAATGTGGCTATGCAAATACTCATTTAGTACATGACAATCAAATGAAGAACATTACCCTAAACAAATTTTTCTATGCAGAACTTTACATTCTTTTATTTATTAATGTTTATTCCCTTTGCTGCTCCTGTCTCCCTTACAGTCTCGAGTGTTTACACTTAATTCTCTCTACTACTGTATCTTTGGATCATTACATTTCTGTTGAGAGTGCAGACATTTAGTACATATCGAGTGGGAACATACAGTGTGTGTCTTTCAAAGTCTGGTTCATTTTGCTTAACATTAAATCTTCTATATCCATCCATTTGAATCATTTTGTTTGAACATATATTATTATATAATCTTATATCAACAGGATATAATAGTATATTATGGCTGAATGGTACTCCATAATACATATATGAATCAGTATTTTAATCCAGTCATCAGTTTTTGAACACTTAGATTGATTCCTTGTAAGAGTAATTATGAATAATACTATAATAAGTAAGGATATGTAATAGTTTTTTCCAATGAGTGCTTTCCTATCCCTTGGGTAAATGCCAACAAAAAAAATAGGATTACTGGGTCATATTGTAGTGCAATTTATAGATTGTTGAGTAAACTCCATATTGTTTTTCACAGTGATTTTTCTTATGTAGATTCCTTCCAAGCTTATAAGATGGTTCCATTGTCACCACACACTCACCAGCACTTGAAGTTTTTATTTTATTAAGCATAGTCATTCTAACTGGGGTTAAATGGTATCTAATTGTGATTTTCATTTGCATTTTCCTTATGATTAGAAACATTGAACATTTTCCTTATGTGCCTTATGGCCATTGTATGTTTTCCTTGGATAGGTGTCTTTTCAGCATTTTGTCTATTTTGTAATTGGAGTATTCATTTTTTTATGAGTAAACTGCTTGAGTTTCCTAATATTCTGATCAGCAATACCTTGTCCGAAGCATAAATTTTAAGTATTTTCTCCCATTCAGATGTCTGTCTCTTCATGCTAATTATTGCTTCCTTTGCTGTGTAGATGCTTTTTATCTTGATATAATTCTTCTTATCTGTTTTTGGGATTATTGTCTGTACTTTAGGGGTCTATTTAAGAAATCTTTGTTTAATCCAATGTCTTGAAGAATTTTCCCTAAGTTTTTTACTAGCGGTTTTATTTGGGACTTAACATTTAAATCTTTGATCCATTTTAAGTTGATTATTGTTAATGGTGAGAGATAGGAGTCTAGTGTCATTTTTCTGCAGGTTCTTCCAGCACCAATAGCTGAAAAGACTTACTTTGTCTTGTACCCTTAGTCAAAGGTCAGTTGGCTGAATAATTTGGGGTTGATTTCTTGATTCTCTTTTCTGTTCCATTGGTCTCTGTCTCTGTTTTTGTGGCAGTACCATGCTGTTCTGATTGTCACCACTTTGTGATCTGTTTTGAAGTTGGGTAGTGATATGCTTTCTTTTCTTTTTCTTTTTCTTTTTTTTTTTTTGAACAGGGTGCATGTGCTCACCAGAAAGAGAGACAGAAAGTGAAAAATTACCCCCCAAGGGGGATGGGCATGCCACAATCCCCTCTCCTCCATTCTCCTCTCAGGATCTTGGGCATGTGCACACACGTGTTTAGAGTGAGTGTAAGCCACCGGGTCCAGGACTCGAACTGTGGTCGACTGCATGGGAGTCCAGTGACACAGCCATTATGCCAACCACCGGTCCTGATATGCTTTCTACTTTATTCTTTTTGCACAGTATTGCCTTGGTATTTTATTTTTATGATTCCAGAAAATTTTATCATTTTTTTTTTGCATTTTTGTGAAGAATAGGGTTTGAATCACATTAAGTATGTGAATTAATTTGTGTGGAACAGACATTTTGCTTATATTGATTCTTCCAATCCAAGAACATGAAATTTCTTTTCATTTTTTGTATAATACTCAATTTCTTTTCATTTTTCATAGTTATTTTTGTAGAGGTCTTTCATTTCTTTGCTTAAGTTTATTCCTAGGTATCTATTTGTTTTGTGGCTATAGCAAATGGAATTGCCTTCTTCATTTTTGTTTCAGTCTGTTCATTGTTTGTGTATAAAAATGCTATAGATTTTGTATATTGATTTTGTATGTGTTACTTTACAGATTTATCATTTCTAGGAGTTTTCCATAGATTCCTTTGGATTTTCTATGCATATAATCATAGCATCTCTGAATAGAGACAGTTTAACTTCTTTCCC
>NW_006203900.1:19544-43500 GCF_000334495.1 Tupaia belangeri chinensis
GCATATATGAAAGTGTCTTGCTTGAATTTTTAGTGGGGAGGCTTTCAGCTTTTCCCCATTCAGTGTGATATTAGTAATGGGTCTTGAGACCAGCAGATGGCATAATAGTTATGTCATTGGACTCCCACATAACTGATCGTGGTTCAAGTCTTGGACCCAGCAGCTTAAAAACTCATGTCAGATACATGGTGATATGTACCCAAAATCCTGACAGGAGAATGGAGTGGAAGGGATTGTGGTGTGGTCATCCTCCTTGGGGCGTGATTTCTCCCTTTCTGTCTCTCTGGCAAGTGCATGCACGCACCCTATAGCAAAAATCTCTCTCTCTCTCTCTCTCAAAATAAAATAAGCGTAATGGGTCTGTCATGTATGGCTTTATTGTGTGAAATGTTCCTTTTACATCTATTTGCTGAGAGTCTTGATCAGGACATGATGTTGTATATTATCAAGTGATTTTCTTCATCTATGCGCATGATCATATAGTTTTTAATCTTTTTTTCTGTTAATGTGATGTATTACATTTATTGCTTTGCTTATGCTAACCATCCTTGTATCCCTGGGAACCTATTGTGGTGTATGATCTTATTGAAGTGCTATTGGATTTGATTTGGTAGTATCTTGTTAGGATCTTTGCCTCAGTATTCATCAGGGGTATTTGTCTGCAGGTTTTTGTTGTTGTTATTGTTATGTCTGTCTGCTTTTGGTATCAAGATGATGGAGGTGTCATAGAATGAGATTGGGAGAGTTCTTTCCATGGAGGTGTCATAGAATGAGATTGGGAGAGTTCTTTCCATGGAGGTGTCATAGAATGAGATTGGGAGAGTTCTTTCCTTTTGGATCTTTAGAAAGACTTAGAGGAGAATTTGGGTTAGCTCTTCTTTAATACTATTGTAAAATTCAGAAGTAAAGCCTTCAGAACCCGGTCTTTTCTGTTGTTGTTGGGAGATTATTACTGTCAATTTCATCACGTTATTAATCTATTCAGTCTTTCTATTTCATTCAGCCTAGCTAACTTTTAGATGTCCAGAAATTTGTCCATCTCTTCTCGATTTTGTGGTTTGTTGGCATATGGCCACTTGTAGTATTGTACTATAATTTTTTCTGTTTCTGATATATCAGTTGCCATATTACCAGCTTTGTTACTGATTTTATCTATCCGATCTTTCCTCTGCTTTTCTTGATTAGTCCAGATAGTGTTTTTTTTTGGAGAGATTTTTGCTACAGGGTGTGTGTGCTCGCCAGACAGACAGAGAGAGACATAGAGACAGAAAGCGAGAAATCACCCCCCAGGGGGGATGGCCGCACCGCAATCCCTTCTCCTCCATTCGCCTCTCGGGATCTTGGGCATGCATGCACATGCACCTGGCGTGAGTTTAAGTCACCGGGTCTGGGACTCGAACCACAGTCGACTACGTGGGAGTCCAGCGACATAGCCATTATGCTAACTGCTGGTCCCTAATTTGGAACGTCTAATAATTTTTTATTAATTACATCAAGACTTTTACTCAAATTTTAAAAAGTGTTTGAAGTTAATTCTTTTTTAAATTATTCATTTTACATTTGAAAATTCTTTGTTGTTTACAAATATTAGCTAACAATATTTTTTGTTATTTTTTCTTTAATTTTTTATTTCAATTTCTTTTATACATTCAATCACATGTTACTTAGCTTGCAAAGTGAATATTCCAATATATGCTTCTTTTGAGTTGATAGGTTCAGCAATATGTTTAAATTTTGTTTGTTTGTTTGTTTGTTTGTTTTTTAAAATTGAAACATAAACTTTTCTCCTCTACTAATCCCTCTGGAATTGGAAAATATTTGTGACTATTCTTATTTTGTGGCTGAAGGGCTATTTGCATAAGTTCAATAATACCTGTTACTTTGAATCAGAAATTGGAAATACTAATAACTGACAATGCTTTGACTGGAATGTCATATCTGAAGATATGACCAGAAAACTATGGAACTAAGGCAGATCTCAAGAAAGCCAGCAGAAGCTCTTGGGAAGATGTTCTGGCACCATGAACAGTTCTGCCTGGCAGAGAGGCTTGGGGAAGCTATATGAAAGAATTCATAAAATAACCTAGACTTTTCCAGTCCAGCATTGTAATATAGCAATTGCAAAAGAGCAACCACAACCAGAGGATCAATGAAGATTTTTAAGGAAAAAAAAAAGAGACTGATCTTTGCTAAAAGGTAATAAACTTCAGAATACTTGGTAGGTAGGACTGAGTTGGGAAGGTTCATGTGTGAATTGTGTGCTTGGTGTTTGCTTTTTAACAGTTTGAGTAGTTGACATGTAAATATTTTCTCAAAAAAAATTACACACTTCTAGATAATCCATTTCTGAAATAGGAAATCACAATAGAAATTGTTAAATATATTGAACTGAACCTTAATAAAGATATGATCTGTCAAAAAAAGAAAAGAAGAGAAATGAGTATGGCTAAAAAAAGGACCACATGAAAGATTCTTGTGATGAAAATGTTTAACATCTTGACTATCAAAGTCAAAATCCTGGCCATGGTTTTATATAGTACTCTTGCAAGATGTTGCCATCAGAGGAATCTGAGTAAAGGGCTCATTCTTAAAAAAAAAAGAAAAAAGATTACCGTCTACATTATCATCAGCAGGTAACTTTTCATTTTTGTGTCTATTAAATTTGCTGTTAGATTTTTCCCTGATACCCTCCCTTCCACCCCCTATACCCTCCCTTCCACCCCCTATTACCCACCCTCTGTCATCCCGCATACTCTCTTTAGTGCATTAGTAATTTCAAATGTTATGCTTAGTACTTTCCAATGACAGAAGTAGTAATATAAATTGTGGACTTTGCCATCCGTGCAATATGTTGGGCTCTTATGGTTCAAATGGCATTTATGAGATAATTTGCTCTCTGAACTTTCCTTCACAGTTTGTGACAGATCATTTAATAACAGAAGTCGACTTGTTCCTTAAAAGCTCAGGACCCTGCTGAAACTTCCTTTTTTTCCTATTATTCCCATATAAGGCACATGCATTCACAAGTGAGAGACAGAGAGATGGAAAGGGAGAAATCACTCCCCAGAGTGCATGGCCACACTACAATCCCTTCTACTTTGTCTTTCTGGGGTTATGGCCATGCATTCATAGGTGCCCGGCATGATTTTTCTGAAGACAGTATTTATAAAAATAATGTCTGGGTCGTGCATGCTCAAAGCCTCTGGGTCTGGAACGCAAGTCATTCTTGGCCATGTGTAAGTCCAACACATTTACTACCTCATCACCTGCAGGTCCTGAATCTTCCTAAATGTATTTGGAAATAATTTCCGTTTTATAGCTGTTACTTTACGGTAAGCATACATCAGATAAAACGTACCACTGTACACATTTTTAAGAGCGCAGCGCTGTGGCATTAAGGACATACCCACTTCACTGTGCAACTCAGCACCATCGTCCTCTGAACTCATCACCCCTGACTGAAACTGAATACTCTCTCCCCAGCTCCCTCCTGCACTCTCTGGCCCCTATAAACCTCTGTCCTGGTCAGTCTTAAGGCTTAGACTATCCAGGCATCCCTGTAACTGAACTCATGCACTACTGGTTTTTAGTGACTGATCCATTTCGCTTTGCATGATGTCCTTAATGTCCATCCATTAAGGACAAGTGCCAACCATCTTTCCTTTTTAAAATGGATTGTGATTTCATTGCATGTATATACCAGGTTGCATTCACTGGTTCATCTGGGGGTGGATACTTGTTTCTGCCTTTTCCCTATTGTCAACAATGCCACCGTGAATGTGGTTGTGCAATTATCTATTTCAGTGTCCACTTTTATTTTTTGTTTAAGTTTACTTTCTTCATGAGAGAGTCGTGGAGATAAGTGGCACAAGTAAGAGACACAAAGAAAGAGAGTACAAGAGAAAGAGGGAGACAGAGAAAGCATCCCCGACAGGGTCTTGACCCCATGGTCCAACCCCAGCTCCAGGCAGCCCACACTGGAGACAAGCCCATGCTCAAGTGTATTCAATAAGACTCCAAACGTGAACTGGGTCCTTCCCCGTGAGATTGCCCTGCAGAACACCAAATTTCACTGCCATGGAACCATCTGGAACCAGTCAAATTTTTAAACACAAGAGCCAAATAAGGAAACCTGCCTTGAAAGACTCTTGACATGACTGTGCAAAGACCACTGAAAAAATGTAGTTTTTCCAAATAAGATACTGGTTGCTGGAGTTGTACAGATAAGTCTTAAGTAATCAATATGGAAAAAAAATACCATAGGATCAATATAAATTTATTTATAATGTGCATTAATAATTCATTCATTTATATTGATTTTCTATTCATATGGTTTGAGGATATCTGACTGGTGGGACAAATGTGTCATCCCTAGCTACTGAAGAAGTTATAAGAGACAAATTATAATTATTTTCTTATTAATGTAATGATTCATTAGAAAACATTTCTGTCATAAATTTTCGCCTCATTAAATATTAATCTCTATGTTATAAAATAAGTTTCCCATTTTCCAAAGTCAGAAAAACTATTTTTTGAGACCTATAAAATTTTATTTAAAAAAAGAGAAAAAAATCAGTATTAGCTTAATATATATAATTAGTTAAGTTAAATTGATATAACTATAGTTATATCCTATGGGAAGATAAACTAAAAATACTAGAATTGTTATGCCAACTACCAACTTAAGTTATATCTATTTAACTTAACTATGCTTGTGTCTCCCTTTAGGAAAATACCACATGAATGCCCCACAGAAATCTGTAATCAAGCATCGAGTGATTTCATCTTACTGGGATTGTTCCCACCATCAGCAGCCAGCTTTCTGCTCTTTGCTCTCATTATTCTCGTATTCTGATGGCACTAATTGGCAACCTGTCCATGATGTTCCTCATCCTCCTGGACCCCCATCTCCACACACCCATGTATTTCCTCTGCTGAGTCAGCTCTCTCTCATTGACCTAAATTACCTCTCTACCGTCATCCCTAATATAGCTTCCAACTTTCTATTTGGAAGCAAGTCTATCTTCCTCATGAGGTGTGGGATTCAGAGTTTCTTCTTTTTGACTCTAGGAGGTGCAGAAACACTGCTCCTGACATCCATGGCCTATGACTGCTATGTGGCTATTTGCCGTCCTCTCCACTGTCACGTCCGAATGGGCAGAAGACTGTGTGTGCTGATGGTGACAGGGTCTTGGGTGATGGGCTCTATCAACTCGTGTGCCCTCTCCATCCCTTATTGCCAGTTCAGGGCTATCAACCATTTCTTCTGTGATGTTCCCACCATGGTGACCCTGGCCTGCATGGACACCAGGGTCTATGACTACATGGTGTTCCTGAGCACCATCCTCTTCTTTGTGCTCCCTCTCTTTGGTATTGTGTGTTCCTACAGTCAGGTCCTCCTTGTTGTGTACCGCATGAGCTCAGCAGAAGGGAGGTGGAAGACCTACTCCACCTGCAGTGCCCACCTCACTGTGGTAACTTTCTACTACTCACCCTTCACTTACACTTACCTACAGCTATGATCCTTCTGATCTCCCACAGAGGACAAGGTTCTGGCTGTCTTCTACACTATCCTCACCCCAATCTTAACCCCATCATCTATAGTCTAAGAAATAAGGATGGAATGCAGGCCCTGAGAAGAGTGATTCAGATAATCTGCTCTGTGAAAATGTAGCAAAACATTCTGCCTTAATTCACAGGAATCAAGACTAATGCCACTCAACATTGTATAGGAATTACAAATGTTATCTCATGCCTGGATGCAGGGCCTTGCTGAGACCTGCTCGGCTGAACACACTTTTTTTTTTTTTTTTCCTGATTGGGTGTGTGTGGAGAGGCTGTAGATTAGAAATAAATGTAAAAACAAACACACAGTGATATACAAGTATAGAAAAACGAGGATCTGGAGGACCTGACTTCTCTGATGGAGAAAGCCATGACCTTGAACCACCTGCAGTTTATGATTTTATAGAGCAGAAAATGGCAGAAGAAGCAATAGAATACAAAGCCAGATGGTTTCAAATGTTAATTGGCTGATGATGTGAAAAGAACTGGTGCCATTTTGTTTCTTCCAATCTTTTGGACCAAAATCTGAATAACTCATGTGGCTACCTTAGACAGATACTGCTTTGCAGTATCAGCAGTTAGCATATTCATATTTTAATGCTTTCATAGCTATGCAAATGAACCTCACAGTGTTTCTGCATATGTCTGAAGGTCACTGTGTTTGTTCAGAATGACTGCTCTCCACAGGGACTAAAAACAGTCATAAGGGAAAGAAATTACTTATATCTGCACAAAATTCAAAGAAAGAATAATTAGTATAGGTAAGTTAAGGAAAAAATAAGACATATTATGTATGCAATTGAATCTACGCATTCAGGAAATAGTTATTTTTCCTTGTAGACTTACAGGAAGATAAATTAAAAATACTAGAATTGTTATGCCAACTACCAACTCAAGTTAGGGAATTTTCATTGTAATTGTACACAATGAAACATGTTTTCATGGGCAACATATAAAGAGAGAATAAATGCATCAGAAATTGTAGAAAGAACACCATTAAAAATAGTTAGGGTTTGGAGTTGTGCACGTTCATCTCACATTTCTGGTATATTTGTGGAAGTCCTATGGATACCAGTGGTTACTGCATGCCCATTGCCAGTTTATGCACTTACCACCACATTGCAATTACAAGGTGAACTAACCTGAACTTTCCATTGTTAATAACTGGTTCATCTGAAGCTTCACATCTAGAGTGTACTTTTCAATCACACAATATTCAATTTTAATTTTTGAAATATTTAAGTGATCATTAATTGTATTTCTATTTCAGAGCTTATGATTAATTGCTTTGTAGAGTTGCAGCAACTTTTAGTCACACAGATTCTGAACTTAGCAATGCATTTATAAGTCCCTGTTGTGCTTACTGAAGTGACCAAGTGTACCCTTTTACATTTTTTTTGTAAGTTTTTGGCCTAGGATGCATGCACTGGAAATAGAGAAACAGAGACAGTGAGAGGGAAAATGGGAAACTCCCCCAGGGAAGATGGCCAAGCAGCAATCCCTTCTCATTCTTCTCTCAGGATATTGGTCACTCCTGTGCAACTCCCAGTGAGACTTTCAAGTCACTGGCTTTGGGACTCCAACTGTTGCCTACCATGTGGGTGGTTCAGTGACATGACTATGCCATCTGGTTGTCCCACTTTTACACTTTTATTTTGTCATAATTACTGACCAAGCTTCATGACTAAGGGCCCTGGCCTGGCCTGGCATTTAGCACAGAGCTGGTATTTTACAGATGGCTCTGGACTGGAGGGAAGTCAGCCTCCCACCACTGACCCAAGCTGTGTCCCCGTGGGTGCCTCTCATCCTCGTCTCCTGGAGGTGGCCATGGGCACCACGTCTGCAGTGCCTACTGTGCTGTCCCCTCCACCACCTACCAGTCTGGTACAGCCCCACCTAACCATCCCCGGGTGGTGCCATCATGCTGTGGTGCAGTGACCAGTTCCAAGACGTGCATGCCCACCAGGAGAGGGGACAAGGCTCCGAGTGAATGTTCCCAGAGATCACAGGTGCAGGTGCCATCTGCCCTCCCGCTCTCGGTCATGTGCAGTTCAGACGTGACATCATCATGACTGTCCACGTGGCCACAGCGGAGCCGGGGATCAGCCTGGCTGTGTTCACTGCCTCCCACTGAAGCTCCAGGGCTTCGTCCCCGAGGGTAGCACCGCCAACCTGGTCATGTATGAACGTTGCTCCAGTTTTTTGAGTGGTAAATCGTTCACTGCTCCCTGGACACGGTCGAGGCCTGGCTACTACGTATGTGTGTTCTGTGTTCGGGATCAGACTGGATGACCTCCTTGGCCAGTGCTTCTCCCTCAGAGACAAACCTGTGAGGTGGGGAGGGTTCAGTCACACCTTTAATCACTAAGGAGCAAATATGGGCGAGTTAACTGTTTTTCCTTGATTGTCAAAAATATTTCATCATTTATTTTTTATTTTTTATTTTTTTGCCGCAGGGCACATAGGCTCACCAGAGAGACAAAGAGAGAGAAAAAAATCACCCCTTAGGGAAGACAGCCATACCATAATCCCTTCTCCTCCAGTGTGAAGTTTAAGACACCAGGTCTAGGACTTGAACTGCGGTCAACTACATGGGAGTTCATTGATGTAACCATTCTGCCATCTCCCGGTCTCTGAGCTTAACTTTTTCTGGTTGTTAAATATTTCCTCCCTTTTCTGCTCTGACTGCCCTCGACCGCCCATTCCCCTCACTTACCATCTCTGGTAGGTACCACTAAACCTCCAATTTCAGGTGAATCACCTTCTACAGCCACCCCCAAATGCGTTCGCCTCATGGGAACTGTGAAGAGAGCTTCCAGCCTATGTCATCCATACAGACTGTGGCTGGACAAAGGCTAATAGGTTAGCTATTTGTTTCTTATCTGGGGACAAACTATAGAACAATAGACTATGTTATACTTCTGCCTAAATGAGCGATCATCTGACTGCTGATGTTTAGAGTGCAAAGCATGGTAGAAAATTCAAAAACCAAATAAAAATAAAAAACTGACCCTAGAGGTCATACTCAGAGCAGGAAGCATACAAAAGATTCTGATCAACAAAAGATTCTGATATTCTCAGGAAAAAGACTGAGATGTTTCTTACACTGAGGAATCTGGCTCCCAGTTCATCACTCATTTGAAGAAATAAAAGGAGACTATAATTTCAGAACTCTTAACTTTGAGTAGATTAATTATCTTCTTCTCTTTTCTCCCTGCTGTTCTGTAGGATGTCTCCAAATTCCTGTCACGTACCATTGAGCCAAAATACCACACTATAAATAGATGTACCCAGAGCTTGCATGACAAAGTTCCCTTTTTTTTTTTTTTTTTTTTTTTTTTGTGAGGGCGCCTGATCCAAATACTAAAGTTCCTTTTCTGGCAGAGACAGAAGAGTACAGACTGAGAGCCTCATCTTTGATATAAAGAAAATTGTATTTCAAATTGATTTTTTTTTCTTTTCCAACTCTCTTATGCAAGTCATATTTTTTCTTTTATTTTTGTTAATTCATTTGTTTCTTTTGGTTCACCAAGTCTAAACTGGAAACAAATACCAGAACCATAGCATCATAGTGAAGGTAAGCAGGGATAGCGTTTACAGACAGTAGCTGTCATTATTCTTCGAGTGATTTCAGTATCATATGTGAGCTTCTGTTTAAAAATAGACATGGAAACAAGTAAATGTCAATAAAGCATGTTGCCATAAGCACTATAAACATGGAAGGATGAGGGAAGTTGTGATGAGCAGATATGGTGGTAAGAAGATGGGATGGAATTATGAGTCATGTCTTAACAAGAGGGTGGCTCAGACTGGCAGCCACAAGGTAGGTGGAACAGGAATTTCTGGGAGTATAAAATAGTCTGAGTTAAGTGTCAGTTATGTAGGTAATGGAGACTACAGGGACCCTCTAGGGCAGAGGTCTCCCCACCATGGACCACAGAAGGATACCAGGCTGCACTGCAGGAGGTGAGCAGCAGGTGAGTGAAGCTTCCTCTGTATTTACAGCCACTCCCCGTTGTTCATGTTACTGCCTGAGCTCCATCTCTGTCACATCAACAGTATATTCAATTCTCAATTGAAACATGTCAAAAATCCCAGTGGTCACATGTCCCCATAATTCCTGTCAGGATTTGAATTTACTTTCATTCTAGTTGAAGGAAAACAAGCTCAGGATTCCACTAATTTTCCATCTTGGTGAGTTGTATCATTATTTTATTATATATTGCAATGTAATAATAATAGAAAAAAAGCACACAATAAATGCAATATGCTTGAATCATCCTGAACCCCCCACTTCACTATTCCATGGAAAAATTATTTTCCACAAATTGGTCCCTGGTACCAAAGAGGTTAAGAACTACTAGTCTAGACATCTAGAGTAACCACAGCACTAAGTTTGTGGATAGGGTGGTAGAAACAGGCAAAAACAGACATCTTGTACCTCATTTAAAGCATTTGAGTCTGAATTTAAGGTTGGAAAATTTTGTGAATGCAATGGAGAATCATACACTGTGCAATAACAAGATTGAAGCCATATTTTAGAAAAATAACATAAATGGCAGTACATAAAATATATTTTAAGTGTGAGATAAATTCAGTCATAGCAATACTTATAAAGTTATTAAGAATCCAAAGAAAGATATCTAGAATGATTTTCACAATAAATAGGAATTTGGAATGGATGGACTTCTCTACACTTAAAAAATAAATAAATAATCATTCCAACCCCTACACAGTCCCATTCATATATATACTGGAAGAAACTTAAGTGCATTAAGAACATAAGGGTAGTAAAACTTTAGTTAACCAATTGATATGACATATCACAGCTGAAATTTTTCTGTTCTAATTTCACTTTACATAATTTAGCCATCCAGTACTTTGTCTTGCTGCCTTTAAGTAAATAACTTCTTAAGTTTAAGCAACGTCTTTAAAACATTTAAATATATCATGTTAATAATTTTAATATAGAAATAAATGTGGATTATTCTTGTTAATATATGGAAGTCATTTTTTGAGAGTTTTTTTTTTTTTCTTTTGCTCTAGGGTGCGTACGCTCACCAGAAAGACAGAGAGAGACAGAGACAGAAAGTGGGAAATCACCCCCAGGGGAGGATGGCCACTCTGCAGTCCCTTCTCCTCCATTCTCCTCTTGGGATCTTGGGCATGCATGCACATGTGCCCAGCGTGAGTTTAAGCCACCGGGTCTGGGACTTGAACCACAGTCAACTACAATGGAATTCAGCGACATAGCCATTACGCTAACTGCTAGTCCCTGGAGGTCATTTTTTTTCAGGTTTATTTATATATTTTTCTTCTATGAAAGAGAAAGAGAGAGACAGAAAGACAGCACCCACAACAGGGTTCTTACATTTTGATCTACCCCAACCCTCAGGCAACAGATCTTGGGCATATATACCCTTATTTGAGATTTTGAGAGGCCTCTGGATATGAAATAAGGACCTTCTCCTCAGGGTTCAGTTGAGTTTCTCTGTGCCACTTCTTGATCATGTAGGTCATTTGATCTCAATTTTTTTAAATCAAAATTAGAAATGTCCTAATTCAAAAAAGTAATCATTCTTTGGAGATTTTTAGAAAGAATTATTATTTAATTTTATTTATTCGTTCATTGATTTTAATTTGACAAGACAGAGACACAGAGAGTGAGAAAGAGAAAGAGAGAAATCAAGCCACAGGGTCTGGGACTTGAACTATGGTCAGCTATGTGGGAGTGTCCAGCACCTCAAATACTATGTCACCAGCTGACCCCTCTTTGGAGAGTTTCATACAAGAGTGTTAGAATAGGATGGGATCCAGGTGTCAATTACAGTTAACCTGCCCATGCTAGAAGTAACAGACAAATAAATGAACTCTTCCATGTTTTCTGTGGCATTGCTCACAGTTTCTTAGATATGGAACCAAGTCAAATGTCCATGACCGAATGAATGGACTGAAAAAGTGTGGAACATGTACACTATGGAATACTACTTAGTCATTAAAAGCAATATGACCCTGGTATTTGACAGAAAGTGGATAAATATGGAAGATTTACTGCTGAGTGAAGCAAGCCAGTCTATGAGAAAGACACATGGTATGTCCCCACTTAATATATACTGAATGTTGCACCATATTGTGGAAACTGAAAGACCAGAGCACATAGAAGGATGGAAAATAGTTGCAGATACTGTATCAGTGTGGAAGATTTTAGCAGCTGGGGGAGGGTGAAAAGAAGAGATTTGAAGAGAAAAGTAGAGAGTTGGGACATCTGGGTGAGTAAGATACATGATGATAACATGTATGATATCTTTCACAGCAGTGTGTTCATGCTGGGAAAAATTATTTCACAAGTTGTGTTGATGTACAGTGATTGAATGTATAAAATAAATTTTAAAAATAAAATAGTAAAAAAAATTAAGGAACACAAAAAATGGGTGAAAAGTAAAATCCATTTGATATATTGTAATAATACATAGTAAATGAATGTAAAAATAGATAAAACAAACAAAAATTTAATCATTGCACATATTTAAAATATACAATATGTTTTTCTTAAGCATTAATGTACGCATGCCCATCAAGTCAAGGATGTTACCATGTATGTAATTTTCAACAGATACGTTTACGTTGTTATATCTGTGAAGTGTTTCTACTCTGGGACCTCTCTCCCACCTACGACTGTCCACCCCCTCCTATACAGTCTCTGATATCTGCACTTGCCCTCTCTGTTATTATGTCTTTGAATCTTTCCATTTCTACCATAGAGTGTACACATTAAGTATATATTGAGTGGGAATATCCAGTGTTTGTTTTTCATCATCTGGCTTGCTTCACTTAGCACTAAATCTTCTATATTCATACATCAAATGACTGAGTCTTGTTGTTTTATATGGCTAAATAGTATTCCACAACATATATGTGCCATATTTGTTTTCAATCCAGTTATCTGTCTTGGGCACTTAGGTTGATTTAATGTTTTAGTGACTGTGAATAATGCTATGGTAAATGTGAATGTCCAAGTGTTTTTTGTCTAGAAAATACCCAGGAATGGTATTACTGTGTTGTATGTTAATTCCGTGTGTAGGTTTTTGAAAAGCTACAAATTGTTTTCCACAGAGGCTGTACTAATTTATGTTTCCACCAACAGTATAAAGGGATTCCTTTTTGACCACAAACTCACCAGCAATAGCCATTCTTAATTTTTTTTAATCATAGCCATTCTGAATGGAGTTAAGAAGTATCTTACTGTGGTTTTGACATGCATTTTCTAATGATAAGAGATGTTGAGCATTTTAGCTATTTATATGTCTTTCTTGGAGAGTTGTCTGTTCAGCTCACGTGCCCATATTTTAATTGTGTTGTTTATTTTTTTATGTGAGTAAGCTGCTTGAGTTCCCTATAGATTCTGGTTATTAGTACCCTATCTGAGGGATAGTTGCAAATACATTCTGAAAGTTGTCTCTTCACTTTAACTATAGTTTCCTTGGATATCCAAAAACTAATTAGCTTGATACAATCCCATTTTTCTGTTTTTGGGATTAATGCCTGTGCTCTAGGGTTTTTTGTTTGGTTTGGTTTTTGCTGTGCTATATATTTTTAAATTAATTAATTAACTAATTAATTAATTCATTTATTTAATTTATATATTTATTTACTATTTTTATACATTCAATCGCATTATTTAGTTTACAAAGTGACTCCTTGGCATCTACCCAAAGGACAAAAGAATTATTCATTGAAAAAGTGCTTGCACATCAGTGTTTATTGCGGCACTTTTCATGATTGCTAAAACATGGAACCATCCCAAATGCCCCTGTACAAATGAATGGATTAAAAAACTGTGGCACATATACACCATGGAATACTCTTCAGCCATAAAAACAAAACAAAACAAAACAAAAAAAAACAACAACAAAAAAACAGCAAAACCCTGGCTTTTGGCAGAAAGTGGAAGAATATGGAAGATTTACTGCTGAGTGAAGCAAGCCAGACTATGAAGGAGAGACATTGTATGTCCCCACTTAATTTATTTATTTTACATTCATTCGCTGAACATCATCACAGCATACAAAATATTATTTCCCATCCAGAATACACTGCATGGTGGCTTAATCATAAATGTTACTGTCAACAAATACATTTCCATTTCTTGTTTTTGACATATATTTTTTTCTACCTATTTCACCCTCTGCCATTTCCCACCCTCCTCCCACACTGTCTCTGGTATCTGCAGTTGGTTTTCATTAGTTTTTTTTTTTTCTTACATTTTATTGAATCACAAAATATTTTAATTAATGTAACTATTTTCAATAGCAAGTTCAGCTAATGTATACATAATTGTGAACACATGTTTGACTTTAGACATAAAATTCTGTGAGTAGAATGAATAAAGCAGCACCTAGCTGAGGCTATATACCTTACTGTGGTCATTAAATAGTTTTTTTTTTTTAATCTCAAAAAAGGCAGTCTTAGCTTTAATAAATCAAAATTTTAAAAAATGTTAAGAGAACTTTGCTTAAGACTGAAAGCCAAGAAAATTGTGAACACATGTTTGACTTTAGACATAAAATTCTGTGAGTAGAATGAATAAAGCAGCACCTAGCTGAGGCTATATACCTTACTGTGGTCATTAAATAGTTTTTTTTTTTTAATCTCAAAAAAGGCAGTCTTAGCTTTAATAAATCAAAATTTTAAAAAATGTTAAGAGAACTTTGCTTAAGACTGAAAGCCAAGAAACAAGTTAGGTTTCTGTATAAATAGAAGGAACAAGGACCTGTTGACAACTCAAGAGAAGACAGTCCTTAACTCTGGAAAACAAAGCATAAAAGAATATGAGTAATATTTTAGTCAAAAGTCATGAAATTCTATTTCACCAGTTCAGTCTCATGTACTACCTTCTGTTGTGGTTTGATCTATCCATTTAAGTTCTGGAAGATAATATTCAACTCCAGACTTGTCCCTACTGTTAAGCTGGCTATTTTTTAGCTGTTTTTGAACTATTATTTTTGTGTGTTGGACTTTAAGTTTTCCTGATGTAGCACTCCCTTCAGAACTTCTTGGAGAAGTGGTCTGCTGCTGGTAAATTATTTCAGGTTTTGTTTATCTGAGAATATTGTTTTTTCTTTCCATATGAAGAATAATTTTGCCAGGTATAGCATTCTTGGTTGAAATTGCTTTTCACTCAACATTTTGAATATATTTTCTCATTATTTTCTTACTCACATTGTTTCCAATGAGAGATCTGCTATTAGCCTGATGAGATATGCTTTGTAGGTAACTTGTCGCTTCTCTCCTGCCAGTCTTAGTATCCTGTCTTTGTCTGTGGTTTTGGTCAATCTGGCTATAATGTGTCTTGGAGAAGATCTTCTTGGGTTTATTCTATTAAGGTTTGGGGTCTTATTTAAGAAGTTTTTCTCAATTCACCATCCACATTCTCAACACCACAAATAAATCTTTATAAACCATATCTATATATTTTAAACATCTTATAAAATGCTTTAAGGTTGTGATGCCCAAAATTAGATACAGGTCCATGGGGCTTGGACACTAGAAGTAGGTGTAGTATTAATTATGACATTCTCTAAATATAAAATGCAGATGATACTTTGAAGAATAAAACTAAAATTAAGGTAAAACAAATTAACATCTTTATATTAATTATATAGAGAACTGATATGTTACTGAGTACAATCATTATTGTGCTAATAGTGAGAATATGTGTATAAACACATAATTTTATATATTGCATATCTTATTTAATATCATTGTGGTTAATATTGATTATATTTTAACTAAATAAATACATTGATGTTCTCTTTTAATATAATATAAACTAAATAACATAGTACTTAAATTACTTTGACTTTTATAATGTGTCACTAAAATTTTAAAACATTATGTGGCTGACATTACGATTTCATTGGAAAGCTTCACTCTTGGGTATTCTAATCAACATGCAAAGAGTAAACAAAGAACAGGAGTAAAGATTACCATCCTTACTCTTTCATTGAAGAGAATATCCCAAACACTCTCGTCATTGCACCCAGGACCTCCTTATTCCTCAGGCTGTAGATAATGGGATTGAGCATGGGGGTGAGGATGGTGTAAAACACTGCCAGAATCTTATCTTCTGCAGGTGAGCGGAGATGCCTGGGCCTAAGGTAGGTGTAGACAAAAGGTGCACAGTAAAAGGTCACTACAGTTAAATGTGCTGAACAGGTGGTGAAGGCCTTCTTTTTCCCTTCCTTTGAGTGCATATGGTAGACAGCAAACAGCACTCGGCCATAGGAAGCAATAATGCCAATGAAAGGAAGGAGGAGAAATAGACTTGTGCTCACAAACACCAGGTACTCATAGACCCAATTGTTTATACAAGAAAGAGCCAACATGGCTGGGATATCGCAGAAGAAATGATTAATAGCTCTAGACCGGCAGTACGGAATATGCAGGATGTAGACAGTGTGCGCCAAGGAGTTGATGGAACCCAGTATCCAAGACCCTATAATCATCTTTACACATGTCCATTTACTCATGCGGAAGGGATAATGGAGGGGATGGCAGATGGCCACATACCGGTCATAGGCCATGGAGGCCAGAAGTAAGCCTTCAGAACCTGCCATTGTCAGGAAGAAGAAGCTTTGCATGCCACATCCCAGAAAGGAGATGGCTTTCTGTCCAGAGAGGAAGTTGAATGCCATCTTGGGGACAGTAGAGGAGATATACATCAGGTCCATGAGGGAGAGCTGGCTGAGCAGAAAGTACATCGGTGTGTGGAGACGAGGATCCACACGTATGAGGTGAATCATTGCTGAGTTACCCACAGAGGCCAGGAAAAACACAAGGACAATGAGTAATAAGAAAAGTAGACCAGTTCGAGTTTGTGGAAACAACCCCAACAAAATGAAATCATTTGAACTCTGATTCCATTTCTCCATGAAAACTTAAGGCTTTGACTTCCTTGAAAGAAAAAAAAAATGCATAAAATGTGAAATGAACCAAGAAGAAGAGAAAGGAGGTGACTTTACTGTTTGTTTTAAATAAATTGGTTTCCATCAATTTAAAGTAAAGCTTTTTTGAATCAATTTCTTTAGTTGAATTAAATACTACATTTCCTATTATCTCTTATAAGCATCTCAGTAAATCCTAAATATGTGTTGTTATAATATTTAATTGACATGTAAATTTATACATATTTAGGGGAACAGTACAGTTTTCAGCACACGAATAGAATGTGTAAGATAAAATCTGAGAGATAAACAGATCCATTGTATCATACATTTACCTTTACTTTTGAATATTCAAAATTCTCTCTTCTAGCTATTTTTTAACAAACATTGAATTGTCACCAATTACAGCCCCTGTGCTATGCTATAGTACTATGAACTCATACCGTGTCTACTAACCTTTTTCTAGTGCCATAGACAACAAAGATGGAAAAACTAAAGCATCTCTTCCTGTGTAACTCCTGGCTGACTCACTCGTGAGTGATGGACCAGTCACAGGAAATGAAGAAGGCAGGAATCCCTGTATTTCCTGTGTTCCTATTTGATAAATCACATTTACAATAGAAGCAGGCACATGTGCCTCAGAAGTCATTTCACACTTTCCCACATCTTTACTTTTTGATATTTCTCCCACCTGACTCTACTCCAACAAGATAAACCTGATTCTCTTCCTGATAGTCTCTCCTTTATGTTTTTCTAGAAGTCTGTTGCCAGGACCAGCAGTTAGCATAATGGCTATGTCGCTGGATTCCCATGTAGTTATCCGTGGTTCGAATCCCAGACCCAGTGGCTTAAACTCACACTGGGTATGTGTGCAAGCATGCCCAAGATCCCAAGAAGAGAATGGAGGAGAAAAGATTGCGGTGTCGCCCTCCCCCCTGGGGGGTGATTTCTCACTTTCTGTCTCTCTGTCTTTCTGTGGGAAGAACACACGCCCTAAAAAAAAAAATCCTAAAAAAAAAAAAAAAAAAAAAGAGAGAAGTCTGTTGCCTTTTCCAAAGGTGTCCACCATCTGACATCATTGTCATTGAACTGCAGATGTATTATATGTCCTATAAGATCCACTCCATAATAAAATATATTTGAGTATTCCCTTTTCTATAAAGATATTTCTATTTTCTGATGCCCCACAGAACTAAACATTGAAAGCATCGATTTTTACACAAATTTCTTACTTTCAAAACACCTTGTAAAGTCATTTAATATGGTAAAGGTCTCAGATTACTTAGTATGTTTTTTCATTCAGTTTTTTCATAGTTTCAAGAATAATTAGTATGATGATGAGAATATAAGGGGTACAGAGGTTACTATGTATTTTTTTTCTATCTCTGTTTCTGTCTTTCTTTCTGTTTCTGTCTACCTATATATCTAGGAGTCTTTGTGATGTCCTGTATTATGTGACCTGCTTTTCATATTAGTTCACTCGTAATTCATCCACAATACAGTTCTGTAAATGTAGGAATTATCTTTATTTTTCAGGAAAGAAAGTAATAGTTATAGTGGTGAAGGTCTACTTTCTCAAGCATAGTTAGTGTTGGGATCAAATTTTGAGCCTGTACGGTTATTTTTACTTTCTAGTTAATTCAATACCTGTTATTTGGTAATTATCTTGTAAATGCCTCATTCAACTATACTGTTGAAGCCAAAGTATATGGAAATTAGAGGATGTTTATTTTCCTGTAGTTTAGTTTTCATATTCTAGATGGCAACAGAATCAAGAAATTGCAAAATAAGCAGGTGTCATCATCAGGACGTTCTTAACAGATAACTTACGTATCTTCATACTTATCTTCTCCAGAGGTAATTGACTAAGTAAACAACATTAAAACAATTATTTTTAGAGAGACTTTTTCCTATGGTGTGTGAGCACTCACTGGAGATACAGAGAGAGAGACAGAGAGCCAGAAACTGAGAAACTACCCCCTAGAGGTGATAGCCATGACACAGTCTCTTCTCCATTCTCTTAGGGTTTTGGGCATGCATGCACACATGCATAGTGTAAGTTTCAGTCTTCCAGGTCTGGGACTTTAACCGCCATTGACCATGTAGAAGTCCAGCAACATAACCTCTATGGCATCTGCTGTCCTTAATTAAAACTAAATTTAAATAATTGAGGATAAATAATTTAGCAAAGGAAAACAAAAAGAAAACACTAATTTTCCTTTCTACATAAATTTTTTTCTCATTTTGAATGGCCTGCCTTTCCTTGAGGAGGACTATTTGGTACTTAACTCTTTGAAGCCATTCACTCTCTCCTTTTTATTTTATTTAAAAGTTTATTTTTCCCCCCTAGGGTTTGTGCTTGCCAGATAGAGAGAAGAGAAAGAGACAGAGAGTGACAGGGAAGTGAGAAATCACCTCCTGGGGGATGGCCATGCTACAATCCCTTCTCCATTCTCCTCCCAGGATCTTCAGCACACACGTACACACATGCACACACATGCACCTGGTATGATTTTAAAACCACCAGTTCTGGGACTTAAACCATGGTCAGCCATGTAGGAGTCCAGCCACGTCATCACTATGCCTTCTGCTGGCCCCAACTCTTGTTCTCTCTTAACATCACTTTGATTCTGGCAATTTGTTTTTCATTTCACTCACACGACCCAAAATAAATGAACTGTGATTTGTGACGTTTCTTACATTTCAGTATATTTGACTTTCTCCTTTGCGTCATCCTGATACGATATTTGAAAGGTATTTACTCTTCTCTCTGAAGGAGATGCTGATACGACATTCTGTCCATGACATTGATTTGGTTAGTTATCTTGAGTCATTTATTTTTCATGGTACGAAAAACATAATTAGACAGTAAAAATCAGCTATTACTTCATGTAACTTTGGTAAGCACAAATAAAATTTCTATAAATTACTGTAAGATCGTGCAAGATTCTATTGTAGAAGCTATAGTTAAAACTCAGTTGGTGAGACAGGTAATTGACCAAGAAACTCCACAATACGGTCTTGTGCAGTGTACTGACCAATAATGTGAAGGAGTGCACGATGAGGTACAGGATAGGTAGCTGAGTCAGAGCACTTAGAAAACCCACAGCACAGAGGTCATGTCTGAGCAAGTCTGGGGAAATAACATTCTGCTCAGAATGAGCCTGCAGTGAGGAGGGCTGCAGGGAAATCCCACCTAGGTTACCAGACAATAGTGATGAGAAGAGCATTTTCAGTACAGGGTGTGAAGGGCATTTGTGTATGAAATGATGTCGCGACTTTTGTCCTGGGTGACACAAGAAGCAGGGGAGTGCGGCATGATTTCAGCTGTGTCTCAGGAACTCACACGGATGCCGCAGGTGAATGAGGGTCTCACAGAGAAGTGCAGGGAGGAGACTTGTTGAAGGGCTCAAAACCATTGGGGATTGTTCTTGTTTCCAAAGAAACCATGCAGCTGGGGACCCACTGAGGCTGGCACGTCAGGACATTTGACTGCCCGTTTGGGGATGGAGTCCTGTCTCTGTGTCCCACACAGAAACTACTGCATGGCAGACTCTCAACATACCTGCCTTGTGAAATGAACCAGTCACATCAGTATTAAAGCTAATAAAATATGGCTACATATGTTCAAAAACCACTCTTCAGTGTACATACCCTGCCATGAGAAGACCCTCAGAGGTTACTTTATTTTTTGTTTACAGAGTTTTAAATATGTTTGTAGAAAGGAACCAGCAGGCCTGCTAAAGTGTTCTTCCAGTAACCAGTAAATAGCAAGCCCTCAACACACAGGCAGCTCTAAGTTCACATGTCCCAGGGCTGGTCATTTGGAAGGGAGACACGTGTTTGTCTTTCAGTTCTCTGCTGCATGTATTAAAGCTCAGAGATGGATTATTACCTGTTGATGATAATGTGTATAGTATCCCCAACTGGACTGGTATGAAGTATATTAATGTTGGAAAATTCACTTTACAAGCTAAGTGATGTATAGTGATTTAATGTATAAAAAAATAAAATGAATTAAAAATAAAAATTTAAAAAGCTCAGAGTATCAGAAAGATTGTTTGAAGGAAGGTAGTAAAAGTTCTGTATTTAGTTTTTAGGTTGACACTGGTACATAGTCACACAATAGAAGAACACGTGCAATCAAAATTCTGCATATCTGAGACTTGAAGTCTTTAGGACATGAGCGTTCTAGCTTAGATCTATTTCCAGGGGAATTAAAAATAAACATTTAAAAAGCTCAGAGTATCAGAAAGATTGTTTGAAGGAAGGTAGTAAAAGTTCTGTATTTAGTTTTTAGGTTGACACTGGTACATAGTCACACAATAGAAGAACACGTGCAATCAAAATTCTGCATATCTGAGACTTGAAGTCTTTAGGACATGAGCGTTCTAGCTTAGATCTATTTCCAGGGGCCAGCAGGTGGCATGGTAATTAAGGGCGCTGGACTCCCACATGGCTGACCGCAGTTCAAGTCCCAGACCTGGCGGCTTGCTCTCTCACTTTCTCTCTCTCTCTCTCTGTCTCTCTCTCCCCACCTCTCAGTTTAAATCGAAATAAATATATAAATAAATAAAGTTAAATAAAAGAATTTTTAATGATCTATTTCCATTGATACTCAACAACTTTCATCTTTATTCTTTCAAAAAAATTATTTTAGAGTTTTTGGACATAGAATTCATGCACTTGCCAGAGGCAAATTGAGAGCGGGAGATAGAGAGAAGGAGGGAGAGAGAAATCATCCTCTCCCAGAGGAATGATCGCACCACAATCTCTTTGCCTCCATTTTCACTCACACACACATGCCCAGTGTAATTTTTCTTTTTGTGTGTTTGTTTGTTTTGGAGGATTTTATGGCTTCAATATATTATCCAGTTTTTCCTTTAAATTTTAATTGAATTTCTGGTTTATGTATAATCATTGTACATTTTCTGTAGTGTACAGTATGGCTTTTGAAAGCATATGAACAGGGTGTAATTATTAAATCTTGGAGACATCAGAGTAGGCAAAGACTTCTTAATCAGATTCCCAAAGCTCAGTTTATAAACCCCAAAATAGACAAATGGGACAACATCAGGTTCAGAAGCTTCTGTACAGCAAAAGAAACAGTAATTAGAATGAATTGGCAACACTTGGGATAAGAAAATATATATGCTTCAGGTAACAAACTGACAACCAGAATACACAGGGAAATCAAGCAGCTTATCCTATATCTAAATCTAAATCTATATCTATATCTAATTATCAATCCAATTTAAAAATGGGTAAATGAGTTGAATGATTCTCTAAGACATAGGAACATCCAAAAAGCATGTGAAAAAAATGCTCAGCAACCTTTATTGTAAGGAAGATGCAAATCAAAACCACAATGATATAACACCTAACCATAGTAAGAATGGCCAAATTTAGAAAATAAAATATTATTAATGCTGGTGAGGCTGTGGTGAAAAGGCAACTTGCCCAATGTGATTTTGAAACCAATTAATCTGGGACTCAAATCATGGCTGGCCTTATGGGAGCCTAGCCCCGTTATCACTATGCCACTTGTTGGTCCAGATGTCCAACCACTTGCTTTTTAGGTATAGAACCTTCTTTACTAGACAAAAAATTACACGAAACACCACTCCCCTAATTACTTTAAAACTTGGGAAAATATTGTTCTTGAACTACAATGTAGGTCTACATGGAGTGTCTTCCATGATCATCCTGAGACATTTTGATGAAATGTGTAGAATTTAAAAGGTGGAAAAGAAAACACTAAATTTACAGAACCTAATGTATGTAAGTACAGCTAGTGCAGGGTCTTGTTTTTTTTTTTTGTTTGTTTGTTTGTTTGTTTTTTTACAAAACTTACAAGTTATCACATGTCCACAAAGTTGTACAGGTGATAGCCCAAGACTGATGAGCAATTTGTCTCTCACTCTCAGCTCCCTAGCCCCAACCACTTCCCAGGACAACTGTGAGGAGGGAAGTGTGCATGTTCTGCCCAGGGCACATCTTCATGAGTGCCCATCTCTTGTCCATTCTATAACCTGACCACCAGGTTCTCAGTTCAGATGGATTAAATGCCTTAATTAATGTCACACCATGTGAGAATAGTACATTGTAGATTTCTACCAGTTTCATATTCCTTCTTTACTTTTTAAGTTCACTCTTGTCTTTTCCAATTTCTTATGCAATGGCCTGTTCTCGGTGTGGTGAAAAGGTTCCCAAGTGACAGAAAAATTACATCTCACACATCCCCGTGGATTGGAGCTATCCCAGTTCAATTCAGTGCAATAGCATCACTGTGACTCACCTTGGCTGATGTCCTTGAGCTTGTATCTGGAAAGGACGTAACTCTACAGGGACAATGTCCTTACTCATAGCAGAGTCCAGTAAAGTATTTAAAATGTCTAAGCACCCAACTATGTCCACATGCTCTGTCAACCTGCTCTGTGAGATCATGTCACTGTCCAGCGTGGTCTTAATCCTATTCAAAATGCTCTTTCTGACATGACAATATCTGCTTTATCAACCAAAATTCATGAGAAGAAAATCCTGAAGAGTATCTGGAGCTCTAGTCCCTCCCATCTCCCACCACTACTGATACTCTTTATTTTCAAATCAGAAAACAACTTCACTCTCTCTTGTCAAGTATTAATCTGTTTGCTATCTATTGCTTTATTAAAACATATTTCTTTCTTATTACCTTGATCCACTGGAAAAATAAGAAGGCATTTACTACTAGTTCCTTCATGTACAACTGTTGGAAGACAGAAGGATGAGTTGCTATATTTTATAAGCATAATCTTATTTCAAGTCTGAAATATTCTTGTTTCTCTGCTAATTGATCCCCAATGTCCCATTCTATGGGGACCAACATCTGGGTCATTTCACTTAACTTTACTGATTTGGGAGATTAATTCAATTCTATGTTTAATACAAATCAACTAACCCAATGAATTCTGCTTCCTTCACCTGGTAACTAGAATCAGACTAAAAGCAGATGAAGTTCATTATTTCAGAATATGTTTTGAGAGCTTCAGAGATACCAGATAATGTTTATTTAAATCCCAATTTTTAAATTAGACAACTATGTGTTTGTATAGGTTCAAGAGTCACTTATAGGACCAGCAGTTAACATAATGGCTAGGGACTCCCACGTAGTCGACCGCGGTTCGAGTCCCGGACCCAGTGGCTTAAACTCACTCTGGGTGTGTGTGTGTGCATGCCCAAGATCCCGAGAGGAGAATGGAGGAGAAGGGATTGCGATGTGACCATCCCCACCAGGGGGTGATTTCTCATTTTCTGTCTCTGTGCCTCTCTCTGCCTGGTGAGAGCATGCGCCCTATAGCAAAAAAAAAAAAAAAAAAAAAGAAACAAAAACAAAAAAAACTTTGAAACAGTCAGTCTTAAACAAATAGAAAAATTGTCGGAACACACCCCAGAACATATTTCTTTGAACC